>NC_066623.1:43058021-43132982 GCF_025201925.1 Gopherus flavomarginatus
GTGGTGGGGAGATGGTGACCTCACAGAGAGATGCTGACATCAGCAAGGCAGGACAGGGGTGAGGGGCCAGGGAAACCTCAGAGACCCCTGTGGCTTTGCTTCAGCAAGTCTCCTTCTCCAGGTCTCTCTTTGAGGACTGAGAGAGTATTCGGGTTCACGGACGTGAGCACCAGGAGGAACCTCTTTCAAGGTTTCTCCTTCCCTTTTAGTGATTTTACTAGAAAACAGCCGTCCCTGTTTAGAAGGTAAGAGCCTCCTCGAGGTTTGAAAAGCTGTTCAGTCTGATCCATCTGGTGACAGGTGAATTCGAGGCATGAAAAACACGAGCTTAAGGAGGCAGAATTTTATTTTGCACCTTGGATTTTGTCCCTTAAAATCACTGGGGACATTAGGGTTTGTCCTTTTTGTTTCACCTCTTCCTCCATCGCTCCCTCCCTCCTTTCTCTTCTCTTGCTTCCTTTGTCCTTTTACCTGTTCCCCTCCCAACACCAGGAGCG
Organism: Gopherus flavomarginatus; assembly: GCF_025201925.1. Classification (NCBI taxonomy): domain Eukaryota; kingdom Metazoa; phylum Chordata; order Testudines; family Testudinidae; genus Gopherus; species Gopherus flavomarginatus. The sequence goes on from NC_066623.1 coordinate 43,058,519, forward strand.
GGGGGGAGAGAGAGAGAGTGTGTGTGGGTTTTTTAGTTTTTTTGCAGGGCAGTGCTCTGCAGTTCTCACTGTGGGAGGTCTACCCAAAAATGTGAGGCTGAACTATTGCTCGGGAAGTGATCCTCACTGTGACCTGGATCATCCTTTGGGCTCTCTGGTGAGATCCCTCAGCCTCCCATCCTCAGTCTCTACCCTGACTGGCTGAGCCGGGGGTTATTGACAGGGAGGAGACTCAGGGCCTTGTTTTTCTCTTTATAAGTCAAAACCAGTTCTATGTTTGATGAATTTTGCCGCTTCTCTGCATTAGTTGTCTCTGAGCAGTTCATGATTCTCTCTAACATTGCAGTTCTCCTCAAATACGTGCTGAATAGTTACTGTCACTGTTGTTGGTCTGGAGCTCATCTGAGAGCACTTTATTCAGGTCATTCAGTGTCTGAAATTCAAGATCCAATGGGTAGTTTGAAAATCAGGGCTCTTGGGTCCTATTCCCAACTCTGCCTCTGACTGGCTGTGTGACCTAAAAACAAGTCAATTCTCCTTTCTCAGCCTTAGCTTCTCCCTCTTTCAAGTAGAAATAATAATGATCCGCTCTTACCTACCTGACGGTGGGTGGAGGATGGGGATCCATTGGAGAGTGTCACTAGGAGTAGGGCATAATATGAGGTGTCCTATCACGTTTAGTCAGAGCAGAGTAACACGTAATAGAATAGCTGAAATAGTCTTTTTATTTGCATTTTTTTATTTGAAATTGTTAAGAGCAGCAATGACTTAGCTCAGACTGAAGCCTCTTATCTAATGTTTGAGATATAAGTGTCTCCTCTTTGTGTGCGAGGAGACAATTTAACACACTCTGACAAAGAGGAGATGCTTTTGTTTTGCAATACAATATTTTTGCAAAGAACTTTCATCCCACTTGTTATGATTTTGAGAAACAAACCGGATTAGCCTGAATGGGATTTTCTGACAGAAATGGATTCAATGAAATTTCCCCACCATCTCGATTCCTGAGCTCTATCCCTGCCTCTGGGGGGGTTATTGTCTGTTAGAACAGGAGTCAGGACTGGTGGCTTCTCTTTCTGGCTCTGCCACCACCTTACTGTGTAGGCGCTTGGGTAGGTCACTTCCCTTCTCTGCACCTCAGGCTCCTCCCATCAGTCCAATGGGAACAGGGACAGTTCTCAAACTCCAGGCAGTTGTGAGCCTGAGTGAGATAAGGGGCGTTAAAGCCCTCTGTGAAGGAGAAAGGGGAGTTTCACAGTGTTTAGCACCAAGGAATTCTAAAGTTTGCTAAAATGTCTAGTCTATGGAAACAAGAAATGGTCGGGGCCAATCTTTAACAGTGCCTTTTTAAAAGCCCATTCAGGGATGTGAGTCCCTGTCTTTCAGGTACCTGGGGTTCTTTGCCAGCAGGAGAGAAGAGGTTCCTGCCTCCTTTTTTGTGGCCTTGACAAACCAGGTGCTGTGCCCCAGTTCTCGTCTGAGATCCCTGAAAAAGAACATCTTCCCATCCATGAACAAGACAGGACCTTTCTCGAAAAGGGGAAGAAAGAGACCCCTGAGACTTACAGACTAGCTAGCCTCACTGCCATTGCTGGAGAGATCCTGCAATACATTCTTAAGCACTCAGTTTGTCAGCAGCACCTCCAGAATAGTTTGGTTCTTTGGACTAGTGAGCATGGATTTGTCAAGAACAAATCATTCCAAACCAATCCTCTTTCCTTCTTTGGCAGGGTTTTGGGCCTGGTGGAGGTGGGTAAACAGTAGATGGGATCTAGCTTGGGTTTGCTAAGGCTTTTCACACAGTCCCGTAGCACATTCTCACAAGCAAACGAGGGAAATACAGTCCAGCTGTAATCAGTGTAATGCTGGTGCAGAGCTGGTTGAAAGCCCAGACTCCAGGAGCCCTTCTCCATGTTTGGCTGTCCAACGGAGAGGGTGTACCTAGTGGGTCCGGCAGGGATCAGTCCGCGGTCCGATACTATTCAATATTTTCATGAATGATTTGGAAAATGCAGTGGAGAGCATGCTTCTAAAATTTGCAACTGACACCAAGCACTTAGGAGCACAGGGTTCGAATTCAAAACGCCCTTAACAAATTGGACACTTGGTCTTCTTGAGCCAAACTCCATGGTTGGGCCCCTCTCTTTAGACTGGGCTGAAGTGAAATCCCAGAGCCAAACACTCCTCCCAGGTACCGAGCTCTGACCTTGAATGGTCAGATGCTGCTTAGCACTGTCAGAGCAGCTTTTGCTGGGGGATTCTCCCAGCACTTTCCAATAGCGGGAAAGTATGAAATCCCCATTTGACTGCTGGGGACAGAGCCCTAGAGTGTGGAGCAACTTGCCGAAAGTCCCCCCAGGAAAAGGAAAACAACCAGCAGTGGAACCAATAGGAAACCCAGCAATGGAACTCAGGAGTCCTGGGGGTGTGCTAAGGTGTCCTGATGTCCCGATTTTATAGGGACAGTCCAAATTTTGAGGTCTTTTTCTTATCTAGGATTCTATTACCCCCACCCAGTCCCGATTTTTCACATTTACTGTCTGGTCACCCAAGAGTGTGCATATGTGTGGGTCCCAGCTGCCTGCCCCGTTCATTGAAGCAGATGTGCATGGTTACTGCCATGAGAACTGCAGGGCACCAGTGGACATGGAGTTGGCTGGAGGTAGGGTCTGGCTGCAGGCAGGGCAAGGGATGAGGGGCTGCCTGGCTTCAGGCTGGGGGGTGCATCAGGGGTTGGCTGGAGACAGGGTAGGGGGTGCGGGGCTGGCTGCAGACAGGGGGTGCAGGGCTGGTGCAGGCTGGGGGTGTGTGGGGGCTGGCTGGCTTTGGGCAGGGCCACAGGGGGGAGCGGCAGGAGTTGGCTGGAGACAGGGCAGGGGGTGTGTCAGGGGCTGGCTGTGGGGCTGGCTGCAGGCAGGGCAGGGAGGATGCGGCTGGTGCGGGCAGGGCAGAAGGTGCAGGGCTGGATGGAGACAGAGGATGGCTGCGGGCAGGGCAGGGCAGGGGGTGCAGGGCTGGCTGCAGGCAGGGCATGGGGCAGGGCTCGTGCAAGGATGTTTCATGCCGTAGGCGAAACTTCCACCTTGCGCCCTCCTCCCCCGAGCCCCTGCCCTAAGGCGCCCCACCCGTGGCAGCTCCCATCTCCACCCTGAGGCGCCCCTCTTGTGGCAACTCCCCCGCTCTGCCCTGCAGCAACCCTCCCCTCCCCCGAGCTCACCCCTGCTCCGAGCACGAGCACCCCAAGCACACCGTGACCGCTTCACTTCTCCTGCCTCCCAGGTTTGCGGCACCTAAGCCTGCCAGGTAGTCAAGCACCCTCCTCTGAGCCACAGCAACCCTGACAGTTGACAATAGAGGCACCTTAACCCCTGAGTTCCTTCAATGTGTCCCCCTCCGAGGTCCAGCTCTGATCATCAGATACTCGGGGTATGTCTATACCACCTACCGAATCGGTGGGCAGCGATCGATCCAGTGGGGTCGATATATCGTGGCTAGTGTAGATGCAACACATCGAGTGCTCTCCCCTTGACTGTTGTACTCCAGCTTGGTGAGACATGCAGGCAGAGTCTACGGGGAGCTGCAGCAGTCGACTCACCACCACTGTGACATTATAAGTGTAATCTAATATCTCCTTGAAAGGTGACAGGGCCAGAAAGAGTTAATTAACTCACCTCACCGACTGACCTGACCCATGGGTGAACCTTAAGAACTGCTTAGCAAGATATGTAAATGACCAGAGCTTTGAAATGCAAGTCTGCATTGTTAGAAGTAGAAGGGGAGATTTTTGCTCAGGTCTTGTGATGTAAGCAAACAAGTCTTGTCTGTTGCTATAATTTGAATTCAAAGAGCAAAAAAGGAATATTAACATTTATGATGGTACTTGAGTGAAATAGTATTATTGTCTATGTGTCTCTTTGAAAGTTGTGGTAACCTCTATTTGAACTGTTTAATGAATAAATTACCCTGTACTAATTGCCAGGATGTTTGGAAGGAGAGCTAAGCCTATTGTTTTCTCAGGCGGAAAGGCTGCTGGAAATGTATAAGAAGCCTGGGACACGATCCTTCTTCATCTCATATCTGCTTTGGGTTTCAAGACGGGGAAACCTTAAGCCACAAGGATTGTGATCCCCAGTCACTGACTGGAGCCACCCTGAATATGGAAATTGGACTATAACCTATGGACTATTTCTAAAAGGACTTTTGGCTACTACAAGCTCACCTCTACTATGTATCTGAACCTCAAGAATTGAATTCAAGTCTATATGTCTATTAATCTTTTAACCAACATTCTCTCTCTTTTCTTTTCTAATACATTTTAGCTTACTTAATAAGAATTGGCTGTAGCATGTATTTTAGGTAAGATCTAAGTTGTAATAGATCCTGAGTATGTGGCTGATCCTTTGGGATTGGAAGAATCTTTTCTCTTATATGATGAAGTAAGATTTTCAGGAATCATCATCATATCTGACAGGTGTGTCTGGACGGAGGCCTGAGGCTGGGTACTTTAAGGGAACTGCGTGGCTTAAACTTCTAAGTAACCAGTGAGGTACTACAGAAGCTGCTTTGTGCTGGCTTGGTAAATCAAAGTATTGAAATCACCACCAGCATTTGGGATTTGTCTGCCCTGTTTTGTTTGCAGTTCACCCTGATTAAGTGACCTCAGCTGGCCCATCCAGGCTGTAGGGGTCCGAGGGATCTTAGGGGCCTTGAGGTGCACAGATAACTAAGTCCAGGCCGTAGGGCTCCCTGGGGGGCTTAGAGAGTTTTTGGGGGGACACAGATACAAATCTCCAGGATCTAGGGGTCCCAGTGGGGATTAGGGGGTTCATGGGGGGCATAGATACCTACGTCCAGGCTGGAGGCATCCTGGGAGTCTTAGGGGATTTTTGGGGGCCCAAGATACCTGTGTCCTGGCTGTAGGGGTACCAGGGGGTCTTAGGGGTTCGAGTGGGCACAGATACGTATGTCCAGGCTGTATCGGTCCCAGAGGCTATTAGAGGTTTTGTGAGGGGCACAGATATCTACATCCAGATTGTAGATGTCCCGGCGGGGGGATAGGGGAGTTGTGGGGGTACAAATACCTACATCCAGGCTGTAGGGTTTCCTGGGCGGTTAGGGGGTTTCTGAGGGGCACATATACCTACGTGCACATTGGAGTATCCTGGGGGGCTTATGGAGTCTATATGGGGCACAGATAACAATGTTGTGGCTGTATAGGTCCCTGGGGGTCTTAGGGGGCTTGTGAGGGGGCACAGATACCTTAGCTCAGGATGGAGGGGTCTACAGGGGACTTAGGTGTTGGGGGGGGCACAGATACTTACGTCCAGGCTACAGGGGTCCCGGAAGGGCTGAGGGTCTGTCACGGAGTGTGGGGGAGTCCGGTCCTGCACCTCTCTTCCTGGGACACAAGGTGACTCTCAGCCAGCCAGTAAAACAGAAGGTTTATTGGACAGCAGGAGTGAAGGATACAGCAGAGTTTGGAGGCACAAGCCGGACCCCTCAATCGAGTACTTCTGGAGGTTCAGGAAACTTAACTCCCAGTTTCGGATTCCCTGAATTCCAACCACCTAGACCAAAACCGGAACTGAACTAACTCCCTCCAGCCGGCCCCTTCCTGTGTCCAGCTTCCCTGGCAAAGGTGCTGACCCCCTCCCCCCTGCCTAGCTCACGTTACAGGCTGAGCACGTGTCCGGTCCTAAAGTCACCCCCTGCTCTCCCATCCCCCGCACAGACAGTCCCTACTCCATCACAGTAATGCCCAGAGCATTTCCCTCATGGAGCAACAGTGACACCGTGTGGCCATGCAAGTTAATGCCCAGAACATTTCCCACATGGAGCAACAGTGACACTGTGTGGCCACGCAGGGTAATGCACAGAGCATTTCCTGCATGGAGCAACAGTGACACCCTGTGGCCACGCAGGGTAATGCACAGAGCATTTCTCTCATAGAGGAACAGTGACGCCGTGTGGCCACGCAGGGTAATGCAGAGAGCATCACACCTACGTAGAGGCTGTAGAGATCCCTGCTGGGGCTTAGGGGTAGTGAGGGGAACAGATAGCTACGTCTAGGCTGGAGGGATTCCGGTGGGGATTAGGGACTTCATAGGGGACACAAATATCTACATCCGGGCTGGAGAGGTCCCTGGATGGGTTAGGGGGTTATGGTGAGCACAGACACATACGTCCAAGCTGTAGTGGTCCCTGGGGGTTTAGGGAGTTGATGAGGGGCACAGAAACCTATGCATGGTCTGTAGGGATCCCTGGGGGACTTAAAGAGTTCTGGTTGTGCAGATACCTATGTCCTGGTTGGAGGGGGCCCTGGGGAGCTTAGGGGTTTATGTGGCATACACATAGCTACAACCAGGCTGGTGGGGGACCTATGGGTCTTAGGGGGCTTGTGGGAGGCAGAGATTCCTATGTCCAGGCTGGAGAAGCCCTGGTGAGGGTTAGGGGGTTCCTGGAGGTCACAAATATCTACTTCCAGGTTGGAGGGGTTGTGGGGGTATTTGAGAGTTGGGGGGGCAGAGATACCTATTTCGAGGCTGTAGGGGTTCCAGGGTTGCTTTGGGGCATTTTGGGGTACAGATACCTATGTCCATGCTTTAGGGTCGCTGGGAGGATCAGTGGGTTTGTGAGGGTGCACAGATACCTACTTCCAGGCTATAGGGATGTTGGTGGGGCTTAGGGGTTTGTGGGGGGCACAGATACCTTCATCCAGGCAAGAGGGGTCCTGGGGGCCTCAGGGGGGGTGGGGGAGCTCAGATAACTATGTCGAGGCTGGAGGGGTCCCATCGTGGCCTAGGGGGTTTGTGAGGGGCACAGATACCTGCGTCTAGGCTGGAGGGGTTTCGGGGGTCTTAGGAGGGTTGTGGGGTCTGAGATACCTATGTCTAGGCTGGAGGGGTCTCGGGGAGGATTAGGTGTTTTGTGGGGAACAGATACCTACATCCCGATTGTAGGGGTCCCTGGGTAGCTTAGGCGCTTTGTGGGGGTCACATATACAAACATCCATGCTGTAGGGGTCCTGAGGGTCTTTGTGTAGCTCTGGGGGTCACAGATACCTACCTACAGGCTGGAGGGTTCCTGTGGGTATTAGGGGGTTTGTGGGGCATACAGATGCCTACATCTGGGCTTGCGGGTTCCCTGGGGGGCTTAGAGGTTTGTGGGGAGCACAGATACCTTTATCCAGGCTAGATGGGTCCCGGTGGGATTAGCGGGTTGTGGGGAGCACAGATACCTATGTAAGCAGAAGCAGGATGAACTCTACCTTGACATCTGGTGGTGAATTATGGAGAGTGTAGAAAAGAATTTCAGGGACTGATCGTGTTTGCATAGGCACACCCACCCCTCCTGACATGGCAACGACAGCCTGGGATGGCTGCTTTGGCAGCTGTGGTATCCCCGGTTTATTTGTTGTTGGGGCATGAGATGTGGAGTGTTGTCACCCTGATTGTGTGGATGAGGAACTGTGAAACTGCTTTGAGACAGGGATTCTCACCATCACTTGACTGGCACTCGCTAGACAAGGGAGTGAGCTCCTTGGGTGAACCAAAAACATGAATTGCATTTTCTTCTGTTTTAGCAGTTGAAGAGTAAAGCTGAAATTTGATTCTTTTAACAATTCAAGTTCTAGGTTTTTGAGCTGAAATCACTAAAGAGCTTTGTTAGCCAGTAAGAGAATATGAAGTTATGTTGTGGAGCAGATCAGCTGACATAGAGAAGCAGTTTGTGGGATGGTTGGAATAGCCCACGGAGTGAGGTGAGTTGAGTAGTTTTTTAGGACTGCTAGAGCAGATCATCTTTCGGCTGGTAGAACAGAGTAGCTGGTGGACTGAGCTGAGCAGTTCATGGGGAAGTCGAAAGCAGAATCCCACAGAGAGGCAGGGCAGTCAGCAGTGGACCACGTAAAGTGCTCCTTTCTACCCAGGATGGCAGGGGGAAAAACCCTGCAGATAGACTCTTGAACTCTGGGGTTGCGCAACTGTGGGTGATTTTGGGGTTGCTGGACTCTTGAAAGATTTGAGGTATTGGACTTTGGAGTCTTGGGGTGATTTGGGGATTGCTAGACTCAAGAGCCCAGGGAAAAGGACACGGCCTAATTGAGGTGTTTTCCCAATTTAATGCTATGTTGTTTATCTCACGTTATTAAACATTTTCTGCTACACCCAGACTCTGTGCTTGCGAGAGGGGAAGTATCGCCTCTTTGAGGCACCTAGGGGTGCGTATGTAAAATTTTCCCATTTCACTGGGTGGGGGCTCGAGCTGGTTTGCATTACGTAGTAGGGAAGGGACCCCTATGTATTGAACCCAGTCCTTGCTGCTATCTATTCAGCCTGGCAGAAGGGTTCCACCTACATGCAGGCTGAAGGGGTCTCTGGGAGGCTTAGAGGGTTCGTGGGGGGCACAGATACCTACGTCCAGGCTGCAGGGGTCTCAGAGGGGCTTAGGGGGTTAGTGGGGGGAACAGATATTTATGTCACGGAGCGTGGGGGAATCCGGTCCTGAACCCCTCTTTCTGGGACACACAGTGACTCAGCCGGCCAGTAAAACAAAAGGTTTTTTTGGCCAACAGGAACTAAGGATACAGCAGAGCTTTTGGGCACAACCAGGACCTCTCGATCGAGTCCTTCTGGGGGTTCAGAAAGCTTAGTTCCCAGTTTGGGAATCCCTGAATTCCAATAACCCAGCTCCAAACCAAAACTGAACTAACTCCCTCCAGCCGGCCCCTTCCTGTGTCCAGCTTCCCAGGCAAAGGTGCTGACCCCTCCCCGCTGCCTAGCTCGAGTTACAGGCTTAGGTCCTGTCCCTCACCTTACGTCACCCCCTGCTCTCCCATCTCCCACACAGATAGTCCCTACTCCACCAGGGTCCCTATCCGTGGGGCCCCTAACTCTGGCTCCTGGGGCCCTACCCCTGTGCCCCTTACTCTAGCTCCAGTTGCCATACCCATGGGCCCCTAACCCGAGCTCCAGAGGCTCCATCCCTGGGGCCCCGAACAATGGCTCCAGGTGCCCAACCCATGGGGCCCATAGCCCTTGTTTCAGGGGCCCTACTAGTGGGCCCCTAATCCTAGCTCCAGAGGCCTTAAGCGTGAGATCCCTAACCCTAGCTCCAGGGGCCCCACCCCTGGGACCCCTAACCTTTGCTCCATGGGCCACATCCCTGGGGCACCTAACCCTAGCTATAAGGACACTGCCCAAGGGGTCCCAAACCATAGCTCCAGAGGCCCTACACGTGGGCCCCTAACACTAGCTCCAGAGTCCCTACCTGTGGGACCCCTAATCCTAGCTCCAGGTGCACTACCCCTGGGGCCCCTAACGCTAGCTCCAGGGGCCATACCCATGGGGTCCCTAATCCTAAATCCATGGGTGCCATTCGTGGAGCCCCTAACAGTAACTACAAGTGCCCCATACCTGGGGCCACTAACCCTAGCTCCAGGGGCCCTACCCATGGGGCCCGTAAACCTAGATCCAGGGGCCTTACACGTGAAGCCCCTAACCATAGCTCCAGAGGCCCTAACTGTGTGGCCCCTAACCCGAACTCCAGGGGCCTTACCCGTAGGGCCCCTATCCCTAAGTGCAGGGGCCCTTCAACCTGGGACCCCTATCCTTAGCTGCAGGGGCCCTACCAGTCAGGCCACTAACGCTATCTCCAGAGGCCCTTCACGTGGGACCCCTAACCCAAACTCCAGGGGTCCTACCGCTTAGGGCCCTAACCCTAGCTGCAGGGGTCATACCCATGGTGCCCCTAAACTTAGCTCCAGGTGCCCCATCCCTGGGACCCCTAACCCTAGCTTTAGGGACCCTGCTCGTAGGGCCCCAAACTATAGCTCCAGGGGCCCTACCCATTGGGATCCTAACCCTAGCTCCAGAGGCCCTACCCTTTCCTGGCTGGACATGTGCGAAGGATAAAACATACATCCTAAATGAAACAGTCTGACTTTTTATTATGGAGAAAAAACAAGTTTTAAAACGTTTATATGTTGGAGGACTTGGCCATACTGTATCTGAGGCTGAACTGCAGGAAAGATTCAGCAAGTTTGGAAATGTTACAGATGCGGAAATTGTAATCAGGAAAGTTGATCAGGGGAACACTATAAAGACTTTTGCTTATATCAACATTAGCCTTTCTGAAGCAGATCTTAAAAGATATATGTCTATTTTAAATAAACCTCTCAACCCAGCTACAGGGCTCTACCTCTGGGGCCCCTAACCCTAGCTACCGGGGCCCTACCCATTGGGCTGCTAACCCTAATTCCTTAGACCCTATCTGTGAGGCCCCTAACCCTAGCTCCAGGGGCCTTACCGTAAGGTCTCTAACAATTGCTCCGGGGGCCCTACCACTGGGGCCCCTCACCCTAGCTCCAGGGACTGCTTCCCTGGGGCCCCTAACTCTAGCTCCAGGGGCCCAACCCGTGGGGCTCCTAACCCTCGCACCAGGGGCCCTACCAGTGGGACCCCTAGCCCTAACTGCAGGGCCCCTACCTGTGGGCCAATAACCCTAGTTCCAGAGGACTTACCCATGAGACCCCTAACCCTAGCTCCAGGGGCCCTACTAGTGGGACCCCTAACCCTAACTTCAGGGCCCCTACCTGTGAGCCCCTAACCCTAGTTCCAGAGGACTTACCCATGAGACCCCTAACCCTAGCTCCAGGGGCCCTACTAGTGGGACCCCTAACCCTAACTTCAGGGCCCCTACCTGTGAGCCCCTAACCCTAGTTCCAGAGGCCTTACCCGTGAGACACTTAACCCTAGCTCCAGGGGCCCTACCACTTAGGCTCATATCCCCAGCTCCAGAGGATCTACTCCTAGGGCTCCTAACCCTAGCTCCAAGGATCCTACCCATGGGACCCCTAATGGAAACTCCAGGGGCTCTAACCCTTGAGGCCCTAACCCTACCTCCAGGGGCCCTATCCCTGGTTTCCCTAACCCAGCTCTAGGGGCCCTACTCGTGGGGCTTCTTCCCGTACCTCCAGGGTCCCTACCCATGGTTCCCCTAACCCTAGCTTTGTTGGGCTCTACCCGTGGGACCTTACCCTAGCTCCAGGGGCCATCCTCGTGGTGCCCCTAACACTAGGTCCAGAGGCCCCACCCCTGGAAACCCTAACCCTAGCTCCAAGGGCCCTACATGTGGGAATCATAATCCTAGTTTCAATGGCCCTACCTATGGGACCCTAACATTACCTTCCGGGGCCCTACCCCTTGGGTCCGTTACCAAAGATCCAGGGGCCCTACCCCTTGCGCCACTACCCTTATCTACAGGGGCCCTCCCAGTGAGGCCCCTAACCCAAGCTCCAGGGACCCGACCCCTGCATCCCCTAACCCTAGCTCCAGGGGCCCCATACCTGGGGCTCCTAACCCTAGTTCCAAGGGCCTTACCCATGGGGTCCCTAACACTTGCTCCAGGCACCCTGCCCGTAGGGCCCTTACCTTAGGTAAAGAGGCCCTACCCGTGGGGTCCTTAGCCCTAGCTCCAGAGACCCCACCCCCTGGAAACCCAAACACTAGTTCCAAGGGCCCCACCCACGCGAACACTAGCCCTAGCTCAAGGGCCAAGTCCCTGGGGCCCCAAAGCCAATCTCCAAGGGCCTTAACCATACGCCTGCTAACGCTAGCTACAGGGGCCCTAGTTTCCCAGCCTCCTTGTTTTCACTCCCTGGTTTTGTTCGTTGTTTGTTTTCAACTCCCCTACATTTCTAACTTTAGGTATGTATGTATACTAAAGGTATCTAGTTTCTAGTTGTTAAAAGAAGGGAGTGGGTTGCTCCAGTGAATAATTTATGACGCGACAGAGCTGTCTATATAGGCTTATACTAAGATTTAAAGAGCGGGCTGGTTCTCTCGGGAGACGAGCTGCTCTATATTGATGCGTGCACTTGTCAATAAAGAGCTTTTGATCGGACCTTGCTGGTGTTGCCTGTCTCTCTCGCGGTCAGACAACTAACTTTGCCATCTGGGGGTTAGAGTCCCTGACACTAGCTCCAGGGGCTCTATCCCTGGGGCCCCTGACCCTATCTCCAGGGGCCCTACCCGTGGGGACCCTAATCCTAGCTCTATGGGACCTCCCCATGGGGCCCCTAGCCTTAGCTCCATGGGCCCTACCCATGGGGTCCTTAACCCTAGCTCCAGGAGCCCCATCCTTGGGGCCCCTAAATCTAGCTCCTGGGCTCCTGCCCGTGGGGCACCTAAACCTAGCTCCAGAGGCCCTTCCCTTAGGATCCCTAACCCAAGCTCCAGGGGCCCTATCCGTGGGGCCCCTAACCCTAGCTCCTGAGGTCCTACCTGTGGGAGCTCTAACCTTAACTCCTGGCTTCGTCCCCATTTGACCCATAATCCTAGCTCCAGGGGACCTACCCGTGGGACCCCTAATCTTAGCTCCAGGGGCCTTACCCCTGGGGTGCCTAACCCTACCTTCAGGGGCCCTACTCGTGGGGAATCTAACCCTAGTTCCAGGGGCCCCACTCCTGGAACCCCTATCCCTAGCTCCATGGGCCCCATCTCTGGGGCTCCAAACCCTAGCTGCATGGGCCCTACCCCTGGGTCCCCTAACTCTAGCTTCAGGGGCCCTACCAGTGGGACCCCTAACCCTAGTTCCATGGGTCCCACCCCTTGGACCCCTAACCCTTGCTCCAGAGGCCCCATTGCTGGGGATCCAAACCCTTGCTCAAGGTGCCCTGCCCATGGGGCCGCTAACCCTAGCTCCAGGGGCCCCACCCCTAGACACCCGAACACTAGCTCCAGGCACCCCACCCCTGGGACCCCCAACCCTTGCTCCTGTGGCCCCGTCCCTGGGGCTCCTAGCCCTAGCTCCAGGGTCCCTACATGTGGGAACCCTAACCATAGCTCCAACGGCCCTTCCCGTGGGGCCCCTAACCCTAGCTCCAAGGTCCCTTCTCGTGGGACCCTTAACCCTATCTGCAGGCCCTGTACCCCTGGGTCCCCTAACCCTAGCTTCAGAGGCCCTACCCATGGCGCCCTTTACCCTAGGTCAAGGGGCCCTATGCATGGGTCCCCCAACCCTAGCTCAAGGGGCCCTATCTCTGGGGCCCCTCAACCTAGCTCCAGGGGCCCTGCCCGTTGGACCCCTTTGCCTAGCTCCAGGGTCCCTTGAAACACTTGGGAAAATGTGTTTGACTGTTCAGGCATTGGGAGCTCAGCTAAGAATGCAAATGCTTTTCAAAGACTGCGGGGACTGTGGGATCGCTGGAGTCCTCAGTCTCCCCTCCCTCCCTCCATGAACGTCCATTTGATTCTTTGGCTTTCCGTTACACTTGTCACGCAGCACTGTGCTGAGTCCCGGCTGTGGACTCTGTCGATCATAGCCTGGAGATTTTTTCAAATGCTTTGTCATTTCGTCTTCTGTAACGGAGCTCTGATAGAACAGATTTGTCTCTCCATACAGCGATCAGATCCAGTACCTCCCAGACGGTCCACGCTGGAGCTCGTTTTGGGTTTGGGACTGCATCGCCACCTGTCCTGATCAGAGCTCCATGCTGGGCAAACAGGAAATGAAATTCAAAAATTGCGGGGCTTTTCCTGTTTACCTGGCCAGTGCATCCGATTTCAGATTGCTTTCCAGAGCGGTCACAAGGGTGCACTGTGGGATACCGCCCGGAGGCCAATACTATTGAATTGCGGCCACACTAACCCTAATCCAAGATGGCAATACCGATTTCCGAGCTACTCCCCTCGTCGGGGAGGAGTACAGATATCGGTATTAAGAACCCTTTATATCGATATAAAGGGCTTCATTGTGTGGACGGGTGCAGGGTTAATTCGTTTTAATGCTGCTAAATTCGGTTTAAATGCGTAGTGTAGACGAGGCCTAAGAAAGCGGCTGTTTGACCTACAAACAACGACAAAGTAAAACCTGCAAGAGCAGCCTTTCAGTTCAGAGGCCTGATAATAAGATGTTACTAATAACTGATGAAAGAGTTACAAACGACTCAAAACCATATTCAGAACAAACCAAATGGGAACACAGACAACACCATTTTTCTTCGCTGCTCTTCAACCACGATATTCTCCCCATAGGGAGGTCCATCGCTCCTGGGGGTTCAGTGCCACAGTAACAGGGTGATGTGTGCAAGGGATGGAGGAAGCTGCTATTCCATCTCCCTAGTCCAAAAATCAGTTTAATAGCTAGTCCTGAGATAGAGGAAGTATCAGTTATTAAAGTCATAAGAACTAATTTAACATTGTGATTCCAGCCAATGTTAAAATGATCTAACATTCAGGTTAATAGAAACATTTCTAGTCCTCTGCATAGAACGCTCAAATGATGCAAAAATAGCAAGTTTGCTTTAAAAAGTCATAAAAGGGGTGTCATCCAGAATCTGACACTTGGTGAAAGGTAAGTCTAGAACACACAACCAGTTTGGGGATTGTGCTCTACTTCTTAACAATCTGCCCTGAGGTTGCCACTCACAGTCACAAGCTACTCCAGATGGCTGGGGTCCTCTCATGGATAAGTAACTGGTTAGCAGCTTGGAAAGAAAGAGTAGGACTAAATAGTCGTTTTTGCAGTGGAAAGGGGTAAATAAAAGACTTCCAAAGTATGAGACGAGGCTACAGACATTAGGGCTGGTCAGTTTAGACAAGACCGTAGAGCACCAGTTCTCAACCAGGTGTCTGCCAAAAGAAACCAGGCTTGACCCACATCCCCAAGCCACCAAGCCTACCTGCCTGCATTGAAGGGGGAGAGAAAGGGCACAACAAAAAATTGCAGCGTCAATGCAGAAGAGAGAACTCTTCCCCTGCCATTATCAGTAAGGGTTGCCTCACAGCCACTGACTCCCTGAACAGAAATAGCAAAAGTCCAACCACAATTCTACTTCCTTTCCACTACAAGAGATAATGGGTGGGAGCTGCTCTCTTGAGACTGTCCTGCTGCTGCCCAGGCACATGGCAGACAGAGCTTGGCCCGCAAGCCGAGGGTTTTGATCGCTTGAAGGCCCAGAGGGAAAAGAGACAAGTGCTCGTGTATCAGAGAATGGCTTTGATCCATTTACCTCTGGGTTATGGGCCCAGCACGCGTCCGCTGAACCACTCTGCTGGCTCTTTACTCCCCCTGCCACCCAGCTACCTCTATCTGGATTAGTGCCTTACGAGCTCTCACGCTGGCAGGCATATGCGCCGGCTGCCAGGCAGCTGCCCTGGTCACAGGCTTTTACAGCTTCTACAGGGTAAAAAGGATCTATTTGGGGTTTGGACCCCATTGGGAGCTGGGTAGCTGAGTGCTGGAGACGGGAGTACTGCTTAAACTGTTTTCAATTAAGCCTTCAGCTCGTGGGGGATGAGGTTCAGCCTTTGATCCGTGTCTGCAGCAGGCAAGCGCCTCTGGCTCAGTCGGCCCCCACCCTGCCAACGCTGTATAAGCTGACTAAAACCTGGAGCAAAAGCACACGCCTTGCAAGGGAACAGGAGCCGGGATCTCGAACAAATGTCAACATTTTAGTAAGATGACGTTCAAAGAAGAAAAAGGTGTACGGTACAGCATTTAGGTGTAGAAGTTTCTGGTGATCAGGGAACAATGTACAGATTACCCAGGGGGTGCAAAGTTCGGTTTAAGATCGGGTGGCGTAAGGAATACAGAATCTGCAATAGCCCTGACTGGGGGTAAAAGGTTAACGTACAGACACTGAGTTAGGAGGGTACGTTGTCCATGTGAGGGCTACGTTCAGGTGTGGAGTTTAAGAAGCGGGTACGACAATGAGAATGGATTCACCCGCGTTTGGTGAGTTTTAACATTCAGTGTTTTTTAATCTTTGCCACAATTTAGTTTAAGCAGGGTCGGTATGAATTCTACCCTGCCATCTGTTGGTGATCTGTTGTAAAGGCCTTTTGGGGCTGATGTCATTTGCATGGTTACACCCACCCCAGATTGCATGAGGGGAGTGCTTGTCCAAATGGTCATTTCAGCTGCTGTGGGATCCCCCATCTCTTTGTTATTGGGGCAGGAGTAATCAAGTGTATTTTCCTGTTTAGTTTGGATCAAGGAGAGAGTAACTGTACCTGGCATTTGAGGCCTGAGAGCTTGCCCCTCGCCTGGAAAGGACTCATCATTAAGAGGTAGGGGTTCCAAACCCCACCCCACCACAAATGTGTGAGAAGTAGAAATAGATGTTTGTTCCTGGTCTGATTGATTTTGTGTATGGTGTCTAAAGACAGAGATATTTTTGAATATCTTTAGAATTGTTGTTAGTAGTGAAGTTTCTCATCTTAAAGTTATGCTATTAGATTTCTTCTACAGTATATTTTGGTGCTGAAAAGTAAAAGGTTGCTCTGTGTGTGCTGTTATGGAGTGAAGTAACAAAGGTTGGTTGCAGAGAGGGTGCATGTGCCACAAAAATTGTGCCTGTCCCACCCCAGCTGTGGTCCCAGAGTCCAGAATTTGCATAAACTCACTCCCTTACCTGTGACTAACAAGCTTGCCCTGCTAACTCTTCCAGCAAAACAGGCCAAAGAAAGTGTATGCAAGCCCTGTACTGCAGCCCCAGTACTATTTTCGGTTCCTTCCCACAGATCTTTCACTCCGCACCAGTCCAGTTCCTTGCTGTTGCTTGTCCAACCACTGCATGCATGTGTTAGACCGGACCCTGAGCTGATTCCTGACTGTTGTGCTCCATACAGCCTGGCCTGTCTGTGTCTCTGTGGTGCAATGGGTCAGCACGTTTGGCTCTTAACTGAAAGGATGATGGTTCAAGCCCACCCAAGGACAGTGATAAGCCTGTGCTACTTCCTTGCTTTCCTGCGGGCAGGGCCGGCTTTAGGCCAATTCAACCAATTCCCCTGAATCGGGCCCCACACTCAAGCCCTGCTGGTGCACTGTACTAAGGTGGCCCAGCTTCCCCAAGGGGCAATTTAAAGGGCCTGGGGCTCAAAGCAGGGACTGGAGCCTCAGGCTGTTTAAATTGCCACCAGAGCCCCACTGCTGGAGACTTGGGGGCTATTTAAAAATTCTGGGGCTCCCCTTGCTTCTACTGCCCCGGCCCTTTAAACAGCCCCCAGAGCCCCGCCACTTCCCCAGGGCTCCCGCGGCTATTCAAAGGGCTGGGGCGGAGGAAGCAGGGGAGCCCCAGGCCCTTTAAATAGCCCCCGAGCCCTGGGCTGCTGCTGCTACCTTGGTGGAGGAGGGGGCACTTACCGTACAGGGTAGGCTGTACCCCATGTACCCGCACCCCTGCCCACAGCCAGCCCCTGCTGCACCCCCTGCCCTGCCTGCACCAGCCCCGCACCCCGTGCCCTGTCTCCAGTCAACCCTTGCCACACTCCCCTGCCTTAAGCCAGCCAGTCCCACACTCCTCTGTCTCCAGGCCTGCCAACCCCTGCGCACTCCCCTGAGGCCCTCCCTGAAGCCAACCAGCCCACTCCACCCCACATCCCCCTGCCTCCTGCCAGCCCCTGTCAGCAGCCAGTCCCACACACCCTGCCCTGCCTGCAGCCAGCCCATTTGCAGCCAGTTCTGCACCCCCTGTCCTGTCTGCAGCCAGCCCCGCACGCCTTGCCCTGCTTGCAGCCAGACCCTGCCTCCAGTCAGCCCCTGCCCTGCCTCCAGCCAGCGCATGTCCACTGGTGCCCTGCAGTTCCCAGGGCAGTAACCCTGCACACATGCTGCAATGAGAGGGGCAGTGAACAGCTGTGACCCACACATGTGCACACCTTAGGGTGATCAGACAGCAAGTGTGAAAAATTGGAACAGGGTGGGGGGTAATAGGATCCTATATAAGCAAAAGACCCCCCAAATCGGGACTGTCTCTATAAAATCGGGACATCTGGTCACCCTAGCACACCCCCAGGGAGTGGCGGGGACCCACACATGTGAAACGGAGCTCATTTCTAGTTCAGGCCCATCTTTTTAAAAAAGAATTTTAGGTAGGGTTAACATACATCCGTATTTTCCTGGACATGTCCAGCTTTTTCGTTCTTAAATAGACCATCTGGGAGAAATTTTTAAAAATATGGATGTATGGTAAACCTATTGTTACAAAAATACATACTGTGGCACATCCCTTAAATCAGAACTTTTTACAGGGAACCGGCTGCTAAGAAATGAAAGGCTTTAATTTACATGATTTTTTTTTAGTCATCTCTGCCGGGGCCCCCCCGAATATGTTCGAATTGGGCCCCGCACTTCCTAAAGCTGGCCCTGCCTGCGGGGAGCCTCAAAGGTCCCATTTTGCTGCCTTTTGGCCTCAGTGCGTTCAGCTAGTGGCCCGAAGACCGGGCTGGATGTCATTCAGAAACCCATCTCCCAGAAGCTGTTCCAGAGGTTCAGGTTTAATCCTCAAGGCCGAGCACAAAAACTTTCAGCCAGGAACATTTCGCTCTCTCCCCGCCTCCGCCCAAGTGCCAAAGGAGAAGCAAACGAGACACGCCGGCTCAAAGACGCCTCCCTCCCACTTCCCTGTAGGCTGTGCAAAGCTCTTGGCCTGCCTCACACCTTGTCAGGAAAGCACGGCCATGCTACTCACGCCTGAGTCACGTCCGCAGCCTGGCCTGCCCTGGCTGACGGTGTGCAGAGCCACGCCAGTCAATGGCAGTTTGAGTCAGGAGCCTAGGCTCTTTCCCCTGACAGCCACACACAGAGCACTGCCTGGTGTCTCGAGAGCCTCCTTCCTGTTCTCCCGCAGCACACGCTGCCTGCCAGTGTGGGTGGGAAAAGGGGACCAGGAAGTACTGCAGCCTCATTCCAGGACAGGAGGCCCTCGCCATACCCAGGCCTGCCTCTTGCCTTCAGTCCAGGTAGACTCATGGCCTAGGCTCTTGGTGCTCTGCTGGTCACTGCCTTGCTGGAAGGCCCTGAGGGAAAAGAAGCAAGCACACATGTAGCAGAGGATGGCTTTGATCCATTAATCTCTGGGTTATGGGCCCAGCACACTTTTGCTGCACCATTCTGCTGGTTTTTCATGACTGCTGCCATTCAGCCACCACTATCTGGATTAGCACGTTATGCGCTCTCACACTGGCAGGCAGATGCGCAGTCTGCTAGGCAGCTGTCCTGGTCACAGGATATTACAGCTTCTACAGGGTAAAAGGGATCTATTTGGGGTTTGGACCCAATTGGGAGCTGGATAGCTGAGTGCCAGAGACAGGAGCACTTCTTAAACTGTTTTCAGTTAAGCCTTCAGCTTCACCCTCACCTGAAAAGTACTCACCATTAAGGGGTATGGGTTCCAAATGCCAAAAGCATGTGGGAGATAAGAATAGGTGTTTAGCTGTCTGTGGCTGTTTTAGATGATTTCCTTTTTGCTGTTCCTGGTGTGTAAAGGCAGAGACATTTTTGAATCTCTTAAAATTGCTGTTAGTGCTACAGTCCCTCACCTTAAGCTTATGCTATTAGATCTCTTCTGTGATATATTCTGGTTCAGAAAGGTAAAAGGTCGCTCTGTGTGTGGCATTATGGAGTGAGGTAGCAAATGTTGGTTGCATAAATGGGAGTAGTAATAAGCTCGATAGTATTCATCACCATGCAATTTTGACAGGTTTCCACGCCCCTTTTAGGGCTTTTGTCCCGCCTTCCCACCCCCCGTTTTGGTTGGCGCTGTCGGCCATTTTGAAAAAATGTATGTGTGTGTTTGACTAGGGGAAGTGTATTTAATATCAGGGTGGATTAAGAGAAAAGTTAAATAATATTGAAGACTAGGTTTATAAAGGGAATTTACTACGGCAAAACCTGTTTGTTAAGCACCGAATAAAAAAGCATTGAATGTATTCAATACCAATGTAGGTTAAGAAAAAAACATTATAAACTAATTTTAAAAGGATAATTAAGTGAAGCAAAACCTGTTTTGTAAGGACATAAGCAAAAACTATAAGGAAATACTTAAAAAGTAGTTTTAAAAAAATTAACCAAGGCAAAGCCTGTTTGGGGTGCCCTGGGTAAAAAAGGGATTGAAACTTTTGACTGCCAACATAGGTTATAAAAAGCTTTTTAATATTATTAAGTAATATTAAAAACAATACAGCTAGGTTTAAAAGGGGAATTGACTGAAGCAAAACCTGTTAAGTAAGCACATGGCCAAAAACTATAAAGGGGTCCTAAGAAAAAGGCTTTTAAAAACATTAAAAACTAGGTTTAAAAGAAAATGTACTAAGGCAGTGTAATAAAAGTGAAACAAACGTATTAAAACTAGTCAATACCAATGTAGGTTAAGAAAAAACGAGGTTTAAAAGGAAAATTGACAAAGAGAAAGCCTGTTTTGTAAGCACAGGGTAAAAACTCTATAAAAAAGTGGCTAAGAAAAATACAATAAAGCTCAGGGTAAAATTAAAAAATGTTTACCTTTGCAGTCTTTTTGTAAAACGAGGCAGCTTTTCTGGTTTAACCCTAGTAAATAAAACACATTAAAACTAGTGAATGCCAATGCAGGTTAAGAAAAAACGAGTTTTAAAAGGAAAATTGACCAAGGGAAAGCCTGTTTGGTAAGCCCGGGGTAAAAAAGCATTCAATATCAGTGTAGATTAATTAAAAAGAGCAAAGATAGAGAGCACGCGGCGAAATCAGAATGAGACAGAGAGAGAAGCAGGCAGAGTCTGTTTAGTAAGCACAGGGTAAAAAAGCATTCAGAATCAGGGCGGGTTACAAGACAAGAAAAGCGAGGAGAGAGTCCGCTTTGGAAAGAGCAACGATAGAGAGCACAGGGTAGGATTAAAGAGAAAGAGAGAGAATTGTTACCTTTGCCCGTCTTTCTGTAGAATGAGGGAGATTTCCTGCTTCTGACACTCTCCAGCTTGTTATCACCGCTTTTGGATCGGCCCAATCAGAGGTGGTTTTACAACAGCGTCATAGAATTCATTTTCCTGAACCAACCAATCCTAGTGTTTCAAGAGTTTAAGCAAGAGCCAGCCCCCTCCTTTCCCCCTCCCCTTCTCTCTCCCCCCGCCCTTTTAACTGTTTTTTTCTTATCTAAAGAAACAGACCCCTAGCATTTTCCCGCCATGTAGCCCTTTTACAAAGAGTTTTTATAAAAGTTAAAACCATAAGCTTTTACTAATACGCCATTTTTAACACATGTTAAAATTACCTTAAGTTTTGCAAAGGAATAAAAAAAACACCCCCTTTGTATGTGTTGTAATAAAAAGTATGCAGAAGCACCCTAGGTTTTTTAGTAACAGGCGGTATATATATTTTTTATTTTGTAAACCATTAAATTAGGAAGACAAAGAAGCAATGCGCCTGTTAGCAAAGCAGCCTCTGTGAGTTAGTGAATCAGAGATAAGAAGGCTGCTTCTTTTTCGTGCTTTTTAACAAACAGAAGTTACAATTACATTAAGTTTTGCAAAAGGATAAGGACTCGAAAAAACAATTTTTTGTATGTGTTGTAATAAAAAATTATACAGAAGCACCCTAGGTTTTTTAGTAACAGGCGGTTTATATATCCCTTATTTTGTAAACCAGTAAATTAAAAAGACAAAGAAGCAAAGTGCCTGTTAGCTAAGCAGTATTTGTGAGTTAGTGGATTAGAGAAAAGATTGCTTTTTTTACTATTTAACAAATAAAAGTGAAAAGGAAACCTGCAGACCCATAGCCTTTGTTTAGGCACAGGTGTTTTAATAACAGGTAAGTGTGCAAAAACAGTTTAGGGCTATAAAACTAACGTGTTGTAACAAAAAAAGGTTTGTTTTTTTTTAATTTTAGGCTAATGCGAACCATTTTAAAGTAAAAACAGCAGGCTTTTGCAGCAGAGCGGCTGTTAGCAAAAGCAGCCTCTGTAAGTCAGTAAATTAAAAATAAAAAGAACAAAACATAAGAAGGTCTTCTTTTAAAGCAAAAACTAGCCAGATCAGGTATTAAAAAGCATACTAACTTACTTACTATTAAAACTAAGCTTTTTAACCATTAAAGTTTAAAAGCTAAAGTGTGTAGCCAAAAACCTTCCCGCCTTTTTTAAAAAACCGACTAAGACAACCACCCCCCCCTTCCCCCTCCCCCCCTCCCCCCCCCCTCCTCCCGCCCTTATCTAAACAGCCAGAGCCTTCGGCTTTTTTTTTAACCCTGTAACAAAAGCTAATTACCGTTTTAAAATGTGTTTTTAAAGTAATACCTAATTTTTTAACTTACTAACAATGTAAAATAAGTTTTGTAAAAGTTTAACGTGGTTTATTTTTAAATTAGCACATTTTAAAGTAAAAACAGCAGGCTTTTGCAGCAGAGCGGCTGTTAGCAAAAGCAGCCTCTGTAAGTAAGTAAATTAAAAATAAAAAGAACAAAACATAAGAAGGTCTTCTTTTAAAGCAAAAAATAGCCAGATCAGGTATTAAAAAGCATACTAACTTACTTACTATTAAAACTAAGCTTTTTAACCATTAAAGTTTAAAAGCTAAAGTGTGTAGCCAAAAACCTTCCCGCCTTTTTTAAAAAACCGACTAAGACAACCACCCCCCCCTTCCCCCTCCCCCCCCTCCCCCCCCCCCCCTCCTCCCGCCCTTATCTAAACAGCCAGAGCCTTCGGCTTTTTTTTTAACCCTGTAACAAAAGCTAATTACCGTTTTAAAATGTGTTTTTAAAGTAATACCTAATTTTTTAACTTACTAACAATGTAAAATAAGTTTTGTAAAAGTTTAACGTGGTTTATTTTTAAGTTAGCACATTTTAAAGTAAAAACAGCAGGCTTTTGCAGCAGAGCGGCTGTCAGCAAAAACAGCCTCTGTAAGTCAGTAAATTAAAAATAAAAAGAACAAAACATAAGAAGGTCTTCTTTTAAAGCAAAAAATAGCCAGATCAGGTATTAAAAAGCATACTAACTTACTTACTATTAAAACTAAGCTTTTTAACCATTAAAGTTTAAAAGCTAAAGTGTGTAGCCAAAAACCTTCCCGCCTTTTTTAAAAAACCGACTAAGACAACCACCCCCCCCTTCCCCCTCCCCCCTCCCCCCCCCCTCCTCCCGCCCTTATCTAAACAGCCAGAGCCTTCGGCTTTTTTTTTTACCCTGTAACAAAAGCTATATTCCGTTTTAAAATGTGTTTTTAAAGTAATACCTAATTTTTTAACTTACTAACAATGTAAAATAAGTTTTGTAAAAGTTCAAGGTGGTTTATTTTTAAATTAGCAGTTTTGTTTTAAAAACCAAGGCCATATAACAAATTTAAAAAATACAGGTTGCAGTTTTTAAAAACTTTTTGGTTACAAAGCTGTAAATAGGTATATTACCATTTACAAAGGCTTTTTATTAACTGTTTAAACACATTTACTATAAAAAACAACATTGTTAGCCATTAAAGCTAAAGTATTTGGCGCCCCCCAAAACTGCACCCGCCTTTTTTCCTAGAAAAGTGCCCT
Source organism: Gopherus flavomarginatus (assembly GCF_025201925.1). Classification (NCBI taxonomy): domain Eukaryota; kingdom Metazoa; phylum Chordata; order Testudines; family Testudinidae; genus Gopherus; species Gopherus flavomarginatus. Next base: position 43,081,802 of record NC_066623.1, read on the forward strand.
TTACACACCCTGTTTTTTTTAAAGAATTTTGGGTGTGGGGGGCAAAACCTTTTTTTTTTAAAAAAGCAGGTTTAAACCTATAAATAGGGGAACAAAAAACTAAACAAGGCTGTTAAAGAAATATTGCTAATACAAGACTTCTACCGTTATGGGAAGCAACAACATGGTAAGAAACCTTACTATAATTTGTATGGGCCGCCAAGATATTATAACAGCGTTATGCTTAGTTAAAAGCCAACATTTTTTCTTTTGAATAGGACGAGAACTTTTTTCTTGACATTCCAGATGCCGCGCTAGAAGCTTTAAATTTTGGTAAGCCAATTAATATGCTACACAAGTATAATTTATTTTTAAGAAAAAAAGGTTTTAAAAAATTTTATTTTTTTAATTTAGAACAAGATGGAAGTCAAAACCACCCAATAGGTTTTCCTGAAATTACAGAGGAAGGTGTGAACTGTTTTTTAAATATGTGGTTTTTTAAAAATTGACGTTGGAAATAGTGTGCATTTTAGGGGTTTGTTTGTTATTGTTAGGAAAAAAAAACTTTTAAAGGTTTTACTGTACAAAAGCTGCCGTTGTACAGCCCCAAGGGGGGGGGGTAAACCAAAAGAGCGCTTTATTTTGTACATTATACTTAAACGCGGTTTTTAGCCCTCTTATTGCAAAAACGTTTTTAAAATATATATATTTGGGGGACATGTTTGTTGTTAGTAAAAAAAAAACAAACCCCGTGCTAAAAAACATTTTTATGTGTATCGGCAGACTTATCAAGCGTTATTCCTCAAGAAGAAATGTTGAAGGGAAGAGCGCTTAAAGGGGCCAAGAAATTTCCCTCTGAGGCAGCTGCAGTTGGAAGCAAGGGTATTAAGCACACCGATTTTGAACAGCCCTGCACGTCCAAATCCCTCATTGCCCAAAACCCGCAACCTTTAAAGAGGGGCAAAAAATTTCCCTCTGAGGCAGCTGCAGTCGGAAGCAAGGGTATTAAGCACACCGATTTTGAACAGCCCTGTACGTCTAAATCCCTTATTGAACAAAACCAGCCGGCATTAAAAAAGGCCAAAAAGTCTACCTCTAAAACAGCATCCGTTTTCAGGGCGGGGGGAAAGGGGCTCAGACCCCCCGCTTTTGAACCGCCCAAAGCTACCTCTACAACTTTCAAAAACCATGGTAAGCGAGGCGGAGGCGGTAAAGCCCCTCGTTTTCAACAGACCTATGCCTCCCCGACCCAATCAGCTTTAAAAATAAACAACTCTGTAGAAGGAACCGTGTCTAGGGGTGGGTTCGAGCAGGGTGAAGAAGTTAACCCCCAAGCTTTCGGAACCCGCAAAACCCCTGCTACAAATAACAATCTTCCTGTGGGGCTGGCCGCATCAGTTGCTGCTTGTAACGAGCTGTTTAGTGTTTGTTCATCTTTAAAGCGTTTAATAGATAAAAAGTTTTCAAAGCTAATTCTTGAGGTATTTCAAAAACAAAATTTTCCAGAAGAAAGGGTTGTTTTAGACCAAAAAATAGCAGACACCCGGGCACTAATTGAAAAGGTCGAAAGCGCGTTAAAGGGGGAAGGAAGAGGGTGACTACACATGAAACCTAAAAATGTAAAAAGGGGTTGGAAAAAAAAATGGAAAAAAATCTAAAATGTTAAGAAGGCTTTTGGCAAAAAGAATAAAAAAAGCCAAAGCTATTTTAAAAAAACAACCCCCCAACCAAGAAAGGGAAATAGACCCTCCCACCCCTTCTTCTTCTTCTGAAGGTCCAGATTCCCCCGCTCCTGATACACCACCACAGGTGTATTTGGAGCGTGTAAGACACTGGATAAGACCCCGAAGAGAGTTTAACGCATATGAATATTTTCAGGAATTTCGTTTTGCTAATTTGGACAGAGTAACGGGGTTCACAGAAGCCATGGCGGCCATCGACATTGCTATTCAAAATTTGCTAGATGATATTAATAATCAGGTGGGTCCTGAAGATTTTGTACAGCTACGCTTAGATGCCCCGGGGCTAAATCACCCGTTCTTTTCTTTACGGAGGCCTTGGGAAAATTTAAACGCCATAGATTTTTTAAATAACATCGTTAATGTGTTGCAAAGTAATGCAGAGATTGTGGGGTCCGGAACTTTACGCCTGGTTGTTACAATTATTAGAAACAGGCTTGGTGGAGTTGGGTCTGTAAGACCCCTAAAAACTATTACGTACAGTAAAATTATTGAAAAAAAAAGAAAACATTTAATTGATTTAAATAATCAGGGTAACAACTTATGTTTTGCCGGTAGCGTGCTGGGTCTTTTATCAGATAAAAAACTTACAGATGCCCAGTTGTTAGAGGGGGCCAAACACCTTCATCAGGAGTTGGGGTTTTCGGACCAAAAAATGATTAGCTTGACAGACGTGAGCTCTTTCGAAGAGCGCTTGGGGGTAGCTATTACCGTTTTGTATTATGAAAATGGAAATTGGTGTTTTTTTACAACTGGGGGTGTACAGCGTTTCCAAACTGTTTTTGTTTTGTTACATAACAAACATTTTTACGGTATTTTAAATATTAAAGCCTTTATAGGCGCCCCGTATTTGTGCAACTACTGTTACGCTCCCTATAGCCACAAACACCAGCATGCCTGTAAAAACCACTGCCGTACGTGTAATAGCGCCGAGTGCCTCGAAGTGGCCGGTGAAAAAAAAAGATGCCCCAGCTGTAAGCTGTTTTGCAGGTCTGACGACTGTTTAGAAAGGCACAGCGCTTTGGCGACCAGCGGTAAAGTTGATTGTAAAAACAGAATTTTTTGCGATAAATGCAGCTTCTACACGGTTAAAAATCACCAGTGTAGAAGCAAAAAGTGTCCCCAGTGCCATCAAAAAACAGACAACATAGAGGGTCACGAGTGTTATATGCGTAATATTTGGTCTCCAGAAGAGGGAAAGGATTATGTGTTTTATGATTTTGAATGTATGCAGGAAACGGGGGTACACGTGCCAAATTATATTTATGCTTTGCATTTAAATAAAAAAACTAGCTGGGAATTTAAGGGGGAAGAATGCATTAGCGAGTTTGTTTTAACCTTTATAGACAAGCGCTTTAAGGGATACACTTTTATTGCTCATAACGCTAAAGGTTACGATAGTTATTTTATTCTAAGGCAGTTAATTAAAGAAAAAATGGCTGTTAGCACCGTAACGCAAGGGGGAAAACTTATTTGCGTGACGGTGGTAAACTTAGCCATTAAATTTATAGATTCTTTAAATTTTCTCCCCATGAAACTTATCAAGTTACCCAAAGCTATGGGGTTTGAGGAAGCGAAGGGGTACTTTCCACACTTTTTTAACACCGTTAAAAATCAAAACTATGTGGGACCTATGCCCGAAATAGAGTACTTTGGAGTAGACTACATGATGCCTGAAGAAAAAAAAGAATTTTTAAACTGGTACCAGCACAATCGCCAAAACAGCTTTGATCTTCAAAAAGAACTACGCTATTATTGTCAAAAAGATGTTGAAATTTTGCGAGAGGCTTGCGACCGGTTCAGAAACGAAGTTATAAAAATGACCGAAAAGCAAATTGTTAAAAACCCCGGAAAGGATAATGAGGAAGTGGTTACTAAGTGTATAGATCCCTTTCAGCACCTCACATTGGCCTCGATTTGCATGGCCATGTACCGGTTTAATTTTTTAAAGCCGCAAACCATAGCGCTCTTGCCGTTAGACAATTACCACAAACAGCAGAAGAGATATTCCACGCCGGCCATTCAGTGGTTGATGTACGTAGCCCACACTGAAAATATTTACATTCAACACGCTTTGCAGGGTGGCGAGTTTAAAACTGGGTCCTATTTTTTGGACGGTTACGCCATTATAGCTGGTAAACCCACGGCCTTTGAATTTAACGGGTGTTTTTTTCACGGGTGCCCCATTTGCTATTGCGAAAATGATTACAACCCGTTGCTTAAGGCAACCTACGGACAGCTGTACAACCGAACCATTATTAAGGCTGAATTTTTAAAAAGCCAGGGGTTTGAGGTAAGGACCGTGTGGGAACACGAGTGGCAGGCCATGCTAGCAAACGATAACCGGGTGGAAAATTTTTTACGAGAAAAAAAGCTGCCACAGCCTCTGGTTCCTAGAGACGCCCTTTACGGTGGTAGAACAAACGCCATTTGCCTTTATTACAAACCGCAGCCCGGGGAGCAGGTTCATTACTACGATTTTACCAGCCTCTACCCATTTGTTAACAAAACTAAACAGTACCCGGTGGGACATCCCGTTATTGTGTATGAGGGTTTTGGGGATATCGGCCAGTACTTTGGCATAGCCAAGGTTAAAGTGTACCCTCCAAGAGGTTTGTATTTTCCCGTGTTACCATACAGGGTTGATGGTAAACTAATGTTTCCCCTGTGCGCCCTTTGTGCAGAAACAAAAGAAAAGGATCCCTGCGGGCACAGTCAGGAGGAGAGGGCTTTAACAGGGACTTGGTGCACAATAGAGTTGGTGGAGGCTTTAAACAAAGGGTACAAAATCGCTGAAATTTATGAAGTCTGGCATTTTAACCGCTCTTCAGATGCCCTGTTTTCAGACTATATTAAAACACACCTAAGACAAAAACAAGAGGCCTCGGGGTTTCCTCACTGGTGTACGGACAAGCTTAAAAAAGAACAGTACGTTAAAGAGTACCGTGAAAAAGAAGGTGTGTGTCTGCGTCTAAACAAAATTAAGGTAAACCCCGCCAAAAGACAAATTTCAAAGCTGTTTTTAAATTCCTTGTGGGGAAAATTTGGTCAGCGAACAAATTTGACTAACACTAGTATAGTAACGGACCCGGACGAGCTCTTTAAGTACGTTTTTGTACCTTATTACGATGTGTCATCGTGCGAGTTTATCGATGATGATACAGCCGTAGTGTCTTGGAAGTACGCAAAAGAACACTGCACCCATTCCAGCAACACTAACGTGTTTATAGCGTGCTTTACCACCGCTTATGCTCGGTTAGAGCTCTACCGCTTGTTAGATCGTTTACAGCACCGGTGTCTTTATCATGATACGGATTCTGTAATTTTTGTAAGTAAAGAAGGGGAGTGGAATCCCCCCCTAGGGGATTATTTAGGAGATTTAACTAGCGAAATACCCCCAGATGAACACATTGTGGAGTTTGTGTCCGCGGGACCTAAAACATACGGGTACAAACTGTCCAGCGGTAAAACCTGTATGAAATTAAAAGGAATCACACTTAACTCAGGAAACAGTGAAAAGATTAATTTTGAAAGCTTAAAAGAACTCGTCTGGGATTACCCCGCGGGAGAGGACCCAAAAGAAATCGTAATACAGCAGCCAGGAATCGTAAGGGTAAAAAAACACTGGTTAATAGAAACAAGAACTCTAAAAAAAACCCAAAAAGTCATTTACGACAAAAGAGCCCTCGAGGAGGCTTTTAAAACTTTGCCGTACGGGTATTAATTATTATGAAAAACCACGTTCAGTTTGTTCATCCCTTTTCCTGTTTGCTTTGTGGGCCCTCAAATTCTGGAAAATCATATTTTATAAAACAGTTGTTAGAAAATGGTCATAAACTGTTATCATGTATGCCTGAAAATATTGTGTGGTGTTATAGCTGTTGGCAACCGCTGTATACAGAGTTGCTGCAAAAATTTTCATGTATTACATTTTTGGAAGGTTTACCTAATACTTTTAATGATGAACATTTATTTCCTAGTAATAAAGTGAATATGGTTATTATAGATGATCTAATGGAGTCTGCTTCTGACAGTGGTGAAATTGAAAAAGCCTTTACAAAATACGTACACCACAAAAACTTAAGTATTATGTACATTGTGCAAAATATGTTTTGTCAGGGAAAAAAAAGCCGTACAATTAATTTAAATACTAAATATATGGTTCTTTTTAAAAACCCCCGCGATAAACTACAAGTCACCACTTTGGCCCGGCAAATGTACCCTGGTAAAACACAATTTTTTCTGAAGGCTTTTGAGGACGCTACCAAAAACCCCTACGGGTATCTGCTGGTGGATTTAAATGCTTCAACGCCCGAAAACCTCAGGTTAAGAACAGGTCTTTTCCCCCCAGACTGGCCCTGTGCATACACCTTTAAAAAAACCCATAAAAATAGTTATTTTTTATTAATCCTCCATTTTAAAAAAAATCACCTCCCGAACAAACATGTCTTACCGTGTGCAAAAAAACCTGGCTCTTTTAAAATTTCTTATCAAAGCCAAGCCGCCACAAAGAAAGGCTATTCTCTGTACGGCGTCTGACGACCTAGTAGCGGCCATCTCAGAAATAGCGCTTAACACTTTAAAAGGAAACATTCCTTTAAAACCTCGACAAATAAGCATCCTTAAAAAAAACCGAAAAATTATTAAAAAGCTAAGCGATAAAAAGCTATCCCTAAAAAGAAAAAAGGTTATTGTAAAACAAACTGGTGGCTTTATTGGCCCTTTGTTAAGCTTTGCACTCCCCCTGCTGTCAAGCCTTTTAATTAACAGATAATGGAATACGCCGAAAAAATGTACCTTGTTCCTAGCCACCAGTTAGAACAAATAAAGCGGGCTTCTAGCGGTGAAGAAAATATCAGAACCACAACCACTCGCCAGTTGGATTCAGAAATGAAAGACATTCTTCAAAGAACCGGTTTATCCGACTACGAAAAGGCTAAACTCTACGAGGCGGTCCTGCAAAAATACCTGGTATTGGCCAAGCGTGGTGAAATGGAAAAGACTAAAATAAACCTTTTTTTTTCCCCTGAGCAAGAGCAAGAGCAAGAGCAAGAGGAGTTTCAACCTCCTAACGTTCAGGGGGATGTATCGGACTTTGTTATTCAGGAGGTGTTGGAGGGGGTAAATCCTCGCTATAAAAAAAAAGCTGAAATATTGTTAAATAAGCTTAAACAACGTAAAGATGTGTCTTCTTGGGCTGATAATGGCCGTTTTGTGTACCGGGGGAAGGCGATTGAGGGGTCTCACATGCTTGATTTAGTCAGGGGGGTAACCGGCTCTTATTCTTTCGCTAACAAGAGGGCTCCTAAAGGGTGGCATGTTTTTATGAAAGCCTTGGCAGAGCTAAACGTGCCTACGACCGTCGTAGGGCATGTTACCAATAAACAATTTTTAGAGCGTCTAAAAATAGGGCTAAAGCCGGTCAAGGCCACAAGTAACACCGCCTCTTTTAAAAGCGTCCCTGTTAAAAAACGAAAAATTGACTGGTTAACAATGTAAAATAAAAAACGTAAACAAAATTAAAAATTGTGTTTTATTGATGCAGCTCTTTAAACACACGACAAGATAAACACGTTTGAACATGTTGAAACATGCTTAAAACAGGTCTGGGCATGCCGGGTCTTTTTCCTTTTACAAATCGCACCACCAAGCGGTCATTTTCTGCTAAATCATCGGAGTACAATTTTAAAATACAATCAAAAGATAAACCCTTATTACGTTGTTTTAAAAAAAAAATACAATGATAACCGCAGGTTACAGCTAGGGGGTCCTGTAGTTGTCTCTGATGAAACACAACCTTATCACAGTTACGGTTTAAAAAAGTCATAATAGACTTAGGGAAAAAGTTACTGTCTGGGGAAAAACCGTAGGAGTCAAAAAACTCGCAGGGCCCCCGTTTCGGTAAATAAAGGGCCAGCCAATGTTCCCCGGGTAACTTATGGGGGTGGGTGTTAACAATAAGCCCCAAAGGTCTTCCGGACACAAAACTTTTCGGAAGCAAATCGCTAGAAAAAACATCTAAAAAAGAAGGGTCCTTTGATAAAATATCTCGTAGCTGCACGGTGTTCATGATTACATATAGTCAAACAGAACGTTTCTTCTATGATTTACTTCGAGCACGTTATCAAAAACCCCATACACTATCATGTTAACCGTAGAGGGCAAAGCCGTTGCAAACCGAATTTCCGCTCTCAGGTTTCCAGTTTTAATTAAAGAATAATGGTCGGCGCACTCCTGATCCGGGGTCAAATCAAAGGCGTACAGCGTATAGCCCTGGGCAAATTCATCGCGGTTAATTAAGAGCGATCGATCTTTTACATATTTTCCAGTAGCCTGCACGAGCTGCATGTACTCCCTCACGCAGTTTCCATTTTCAAAATCGGGTTGTAGAGGTTTTGCTGGCACCTGTTCGCCATCCACATACAAGGCCACAAAATTAATGTTATAATGTTTAAAGTTAAAAGGGTTTTTAACGTAGCTGCCGCTGAAGGCGTCGTTATCTATAAAACCGATTACTAGCTGCTTGGGTAGCTGCCCCAAAAAAAGGTTTTCCTGGTTACTGACACGACTGCCGGCCGGTATGCTAAACACCTTTATGCTTACCCGGTCTACGGGGTACTTAGCGTTGGCGGTCATTAAAGCTTCAGCGTGCCCCAAACGAACCCCCGGGGTTACTTTTACACGTTTTACAAACAGGGACGCCGAAATAATGTTTACTTTATAATTCTCGTTGGCAGTGCCGCTCATGAGGCAAAAAACATCTTTGCTACGTGTTAGTTTGATTTTTAAATCCACGCCGTTTAGCAGTAGTTTTTCTTGAAAAAACAAATCGCTGTGTAAAGGTCCCAACAAATCCAGTTTCCTGCTGCCGGCCGTTAGTTCGGCCCTGCGTATAAACCCCTCATTGGCCTGGCCGACCAAAAGGGTGCTTTCGTGGCCCCCTGCCGTGTCTTTATAAAATCCGCCTGTCGAAAACTGAGTAGCGAGGGTGTCGTGGCTGTAGTTTAAAATTAGCTCTATTAAGGCTCTGTAAGGGTAACAATTGTTGCTCTGGCTAATAAGACGATCGCCTAAAGTAACATCCAGCTGGTTAAAAAGAGTGGCGATGGGGTAGTTTGTTAGGGCCACCCGGGCATCATCATCAATGTCTGATCCGTCTTCTTTTGTCACCTTGCAGCACACGTACAGCAGCGTGTTGTTAAGGTCTAAGTAATGATCCCCATGTCCCGAAATAAAAAATTCAAGAGGGGCGTTTACCGTTAAAGCGGCCAAAGGAGGCACCTCTACATAAAAGCTATTTTCAATACTGGTTTGTGTGGGGGCTATTTGAAATAAATCCAGCTCCGATTTGGTGCATTCGTCAGAGCCACAATGAATAAAAGCCATTTTAAAATATATCCCTTTTATCGCTGGTAGCGCGACGCTTCCTCTTCTTAGGACGCCTTTTTGGTATATGGCTAAGACCTCTTCTCACAGCTTTTTTTTTTTTAAGGGTCTAGGTGGGCCTTTAAAGGGCTGGCGCAACGCTGCTCTTTTTCTTCTCATTACCACTAAACCGGAACCTTCCTGTGCTCCTATTTTGTTTATAACTGCGCTAGATACGTGGTTTACGACGTCTCTGGTTATATTTTTCGCGGCTGTTTTCATGTGGGGTTTAATAATGTCAAAACCTCTTTTTAAAAGTGGCACGGCTTTTCTAAAAAGGCTGCGAAATATTCCTCCTAAACCTGCCCCGTACATAACGGGTAATCCTTGATATCCTGGTAAGCCATAGCCAGCCTGGGCCTTGTAGTAGTTTCTATACAAAAAGGGGTCCCCGTAGTTTTTCATAGTTACCATTCTTCAGCTTTTTTGGGACGCAAATGTAGTTTAACAATTACCTTTCCAAAACTAAATGAAACGTGTTTATTTTGATCCGTTTTTATTTCAATAGTAATGGTTCCGATGTGCTGCTTACTTACGGGGACGTAATGCGGTTTGTCATACGTTATTGTAACAAATTCGTTGTTGCTACCGCGGATGGGAACGCAGCGCAACAGCGGCACATAGTAGTCCCCCACTAACTGATGTTCCACTATGTCGGTGTACACGTATAAAGAGTTAAAACCCCCCGTAATGTCTGCGGGGTACGGTGCAATCCTACACGGATGATTTGAAAGCATTCCCAGTATTGTTGCCAATTTACCACCTGTGGAAAAAAAGTACTTTCCATCGTTTGGTTTTAGCTGAACCCTTCTAGTCACAGGGTTGTAAATAACATAGGCATTTGGTTTTTCGGCATCTTTGTCTATATTCTTGTTGATGACTTCTATTAAATGGTGAATGCTCGAATAATAGCCGGCATCCATGTAGTAGGTTCGAATTTTTTTTTCCGATGCTAACGTAAATGCTGTATCGAAAAGAAGCGTGTTCCAAGAGTGACAATAATGAATTTCCGATAAAGCGACATCCCACCGCCCTATTAAATTTAAAGGCTTGGCTAGTTGTATTGTAAAATTGGAACTAGTATTTTGAGGAAAAGCCCCCGCTGAGGCGTTGCTTGGTAATGTCATATAAAAACTTTGTTCCGTCATTTTTTTATTAAAGGTCCTGCACTTGAGACGCTTTAACCCAACTATTAAATTTTTTAGGCCAACCTTTCCATTTTACAAAGAAATATTTGTTTCTTCCCCGACCTTTTTTTTTTTAAATTTTTTCTACCTTGTAAACTCGGTCCTGGTTAGGGTTTACTTTTTGTAATTCTTCAGGATAAAAAGACCCCACAACTTCCTCCCCTTCATAATCTTGTAATGCATACACCGGTCTTTGTCCTCTTAATAAAACCCCTGACACGATAAATATTTCATCGGTAAAGGTTTGCTGATAGCCCTTTTCAAAAGTGCCCTTCGTTTTAGATACTCTTACGTGATCCCCTTTTTTAAAAACCACACGTTGCCTCTTTATTTTAAAACTACCCCCGTAGACGGTTTTCCACACGCTTAGCGCATTAGCTTCTGTCACGTCAATTGGGCGCCCTCTAATAGTTCTGTGATAACTTCTGTTGTAACCGTCTATGAAGGCCTGCAGCACATCAATGTAGCGAAAGGTGTTACGGGCGGTAAAATACCTCCACATTTTTGATTTTAAAGTTCTGTTAAACCTCTCCACAATTCCCGCTTTAACTTCGTTATTGGTAACAAAATGGTGTACTCCATATTGCTTAAACAAATTTTTTAAAGCTTTGTTTAAAAACTCTTTTCCTCGGTCTGTTTGTAATTTTTGAGGCACGCGCCCCTTTGAAAAAATAGCTTTAAACGCCTCTGCCACCTCTTTTCCTGTTTTATTTTTTAGGGTTACCGCCCAGGCGTATTTAGACAAAATATCTATCACTGTTAAAATATATTTACGGTTGTCATTGTCTTTAGAATAGGCGGCCATATCAACCAAATCTGCCTGCCATTGTGTATCCACATTAGACACCACTGTTTTATTTCTTTTAAATTTAAGCCTTGCAGGTTTATGTAAAGCGTAAGCATCTTGATCCGCAAGCCAAGCGGAAACCTGCTTTTTGCTTAAGCTTTTACGGTGTCTTTTAGCGGCCTGAAATAAGGGTGTTATGCCCCCAAAACTACCAACTTTTTCGGGTGAGTAATAAATTTTCTTTAGCAGCTTTGCCATGCTTACCCCGTCTTGCTTTAAAACACTGTATACACAAAAGTTTGTTTCTGCTTTTGTTTTTATTTAACACAACAACGTTTATACACATTTAACTTTTAAAGCGGCAGTAAAGTAATACGATACAATTACATACATTTTTAACGGTTAAGCAAAATAATATAAAAACTGTGATACAGTTTCTTTTAACAATGCATTTTTAATTAATATATATTTTTTAAGCCTCTAGGGTCACAACCTTGCATGTAAAAAGTTTTATAATCCATTTGGCGAACCCTGCTACACACCGCTCGGCCAATATAGGGGGCCACCTCTTTTGACAGATCTACCAGCAACGCCACCGGGTCAGATGATTTTCCAACCTCCCTAATCATTTTAACAACTTTGGTTATAGTTTCAGTGGTTATGTTAAGCTTTTTTAGTTTGTAGCCTTCAGCTATAATTACATTTACCAGCTGGGCCGCGTTCAGTTTAGAAGAAATACGTCTAAGCTGGTAAAATACTTCTGAGCGATCCCAAAAAATACAAGGGTGACTAAAAGGGTTGGACTTATTTACAGCGCAGGCTGCACAGTTTTCCAAAAGTTGTTTTTTCAAACAGTGGTAAAAGGCTTTTACTACAACAGCTCTAACAATATCAACCATAACTGGATCCTCTTTTTCTTCACCGCTTTTCTGGTCACTCTCTTCACTTTTTACAGACTTTTTTTTAACATCTTGCTTCACACAAAAACAACAGGTACATATTACGGCTGTTCTACTTAGAGACCGCCTCTTTTCATCCTCTGAAGATGTCTGTTAAAAACATTGTAAAAACATATTTTAAGTTTTTTGATGCAAAAATTTTAAAATAAAAAAGCCTAGAGTTTATTTGTGCTACCTCGGTCGTACCCTCGTCTGATTCTGAATTATCATCATCCTCGACTGTCGCACCGTTGAACCCCATATCATCTTCCTGTTATTAAACACAAAACATATAGTTTTATTTTACCACTCTTATATATGTTTATATTTATATATTTTTTAAATTATTTAAGTAATTTTTACCTTGTAGTGTTCTTTGGGTTTTACTATTGACACCCCGTTTGTGTCCTTTGTTTCTGAATCACCTTCGTCAATCATAGTTTCAGCAGCCTATTATTAAACCAACCGTATATTAACGCTTAATTAGTGTCATGCACATATATATATATATATATATATATATATATATATATTTCAAATAAGTTAAGCTGTCTTTACCTCCTCGGGTGTTTCTGTCTCTGCAACTGTTGGCAGTTTGTTACACACCAAAGCAGTAATCTTGTACGGCCCAGGCTTGGTTATCTGTTAAAAATCAAAAGTCATTTTTTAAAAGTGTAAATACAATAATTTTTTATTTTTTTTTTACAACTAATAAAGCTTATACCGTAACAATATCGCCATCTTTCCACAACTCGGGGTCCATAGGTTGGTTTTCAACATCGCTATCCTGCGGCTGTTCCTCGGTTGCCATGTCCTCATATATAGGCTCTTCTTCCATTCTCCCCTATAAAAAGAAAAAGATTTAACCCTTTATTTTTATAAAACATTTTGTAATTTGTTACAAAAAAAAAGATTTACTTCTGCCTTTAATTCTGTTTTTTTCCAAATCTGACAACAAATTTTTTCGCACTTGATTTTTTACAAACGGCTGTGGCTCCTCTTTTTTCAGTTCTCTTTCAGAATAAAACACAGGGCTCGACAACAAGCCTTTCTCGTTGGCAAAACAACTGTAAAGGAGCCTTCTTTTCTGAACACGGTCTGGCGCACCAAGGGGCAATTCCGGCTTCTTGGCTTCTGTAGGTGTTTTGTACAGGGACATGCCTTTGTGTTTAGTTAGTTTCTCTGTGTTGAAAAACCCGCTCGCAAAACCACGTGTTTTTATACACAAAAACACATGCTGATTGGTAGACAATAACCGGTTTTTAAAAGGCTCTTGCTTAAACTCTTGAAACACTAGGATTGGTTGGTTCAGGAAAATGAATTCTATGACGCTGTTGTAAAACCACCTCTGATTGGGCCGATCCAAAAGCGGTGATAACAAGCTGGAGAGTGTCAGAAGCAGGAAATCTCCCTCATTCTACAGAAAGACGGGCAAAGGTAACAATTCTCTCTCTTTCTCTTTAATCCTACCCTGTGCTCTCTATCGTTGCTCTTTCCAAAGCGGACTCTCTCCTCGCTTTTCTTGTCTTGTAACCCGCCCTGATTCTGAATGCTTTTTTACCCTGTGCTTACTAAACAGACTCTGCCTGCTTCTCTCTCTGTCTCATTCTGATTTCGCCGCGTGCTCTCTATCTTTGCTCTTTTTAATTAATCTACACTGATACTGAATGCTTTTTTACCCCGGGCTTACCAAACAGGCTTTCCCTTGGTCAATTTTCCTTTTAAAACTCGTTTTTTCTTAACCTGCATTGGCATTCACTAGTTTTAATGTGTTTTATTTACTAGGGTTAAACCAGAAAAGCTGCCTCGTTTTACAAAAAGACTGCAAAGGTAAACATTTTTTAATTTTACCCTGAGCTTTATTGTATTTTTCTTAGCCACTTTTTTATAGAGTTTTTACCCTGTGCTTACAAAACAGGCTTTCTCTTTGTCAATTTTCCTTTTAAACCTCGTTTTTTCTTAACCTACATTGGTATTGACTAGTTTTAATACGTTTGTTTCACTTTTATTACACTGCCTTAGTACATTTTCTTTTAAACCTAGTTTTTAATGTTTTTAAAAGCCTTTTTCTTAGGACCCCTTTATAGTTTTTGGCCATGTGCTTACTTAACAGGTTTTGCTTCAGTCAATTCCCCTTTTAAACCTAGCTGTATTGTTTTTAATATTACTTAATAATATTAAAAAGCTTTTTATAACCTATGTTGGCAGTCAAAAGTTTCAATCCCTTTTTTACCCAGGGCACCCCAAACAGGCTTTGCCTTGGTTAATTTTTTTAAACCTACTTTTTAAGTATTTCCTTATAGTTTTTGCTTATGTCCTTACAAAACAGGTTTTGCTTCACTTAATTATCCTTTTAAAATTAGTTTATAATGTTTTTTTCTTAACCTACATTGGTATTGAATACATTCAATGCTTTTTTATTTGGTGCTTAACAAACAGGTTTTGCCGTAGTAAATTCCCTTTATAAACCTAGTCTTCAATATTATTTAACTTTTCTCTTAATCCACCCTGATATTAAATACACTTCCCCTAGTCAAACACACACACACATTTTTTCAAAATGGCCGACAGCGCCAACCAAAACGGGGGGTGGGAAGGCGGGACAAAAGCCCTAAAAGGGGCGTGGAAACCTGTCAAAATTGCATGGTGATGAATACTATCGAGCTTATTACTACTAATGGGGCATGTGCCACAACAGTCCTGCCCCCCAGCTGCATTCCCTGAGTCCAACCTGCAAAATTTCCATGCAGTCAGAGTGGAAAAGAGCATTTTACCTAACTGTGAAGTTGCTTACAACTTTCAGTGTGTAAGTGAGATCAGAACCCCCCACTCTAAGTACATCTAAAATTTATACTTAACTATTACTGATTTTAGGTCTGTAACATAGAACTGAATTTGTACTACAACTACAAAGAGCTTTATTTTTAAACTAGAAAAAAAAAGCCATAAAATCTGCAGTTAAAACTTCAAAAAAGACCCATAGTACTAAATTTAAATATTCATTTTAAATCTTTTTTATTTCACTATGCTTTGGAACCCATGTCCCTTGCCTAATGAGATATATGTAGGTTCGGGTGACTCCCAAAAGCATGACCTGCTACGGACCGTTCTACTGTCCTGGATTCATATCACCAGGATAACTACACTTTATTACTCCTGCCCTAATAAGAAAGAGATTGGGGATCTCACAGCAGCCGAAATGACCATTTGGACAAGCACTCCCATCATGCAATCCGGGTTGGGTGTGACCATGCACATCAGCAACAAAAGACTTTTACAACACATCACCAACAGATGTCAGGGTAGAGTTCATTCTGACCCTGCTTACATCCTCCCCACAACCAAGAATTGGTGCTCCTGGTAAATCACACTCCCTATTATACCAAATCATTGGTATTGAATGCTGAAGTCACAGCTAGCAAAAGTAGCCACCCATCTCTGCCCTGCAGCATCCAGCTTAGCCCTTGTTAACACATAAGTCAGTGGATTGTTCTCTGTCCATACCTGAAACTGAGCACCACACAAGTAGTCTCCAAAGTTCTCAGTGATGGCCCATTTCAAGTCCAAAAACTGCAGCTGGTGGATGTGATAGCAAGTTTCGTTATCAGACAGTCCTCTACTGACAAAGGCTACAGATTTACATTTGCCTTCCACTTCCTGGTACGAGACTGCTCCCAAACCCTCCAAACTGGCATCAGCATGCAGGATAAATGGCTTGTTTGGGTCAGCAGAGACTAGGACTGGCACATGAATCAGGCAAATAATGATTTCCCGTAAAGCTCTGTCACATCTCTCATCCCGCCATGTCCCAAATGGAGAGGAGAGGAGCCCCTCCCCTGTCCCAGCCCAAGAACACCAGATCTGTGGAGGCAAGATGTCTGTAGCCCAAACCAGCTGGAGCTGCTGGGGAGAGGAGTTCTCCCCTCAGCGCAGGCCCACTAGAGTTGCTATTGCAGTGGGGGAGAAATGTTTTTCTTCTAGTTCTTAGATGCTCTGATAAGAGGGGGGTTGAGTTTTTTCTTCCCACCTACAGCTCAAACTTCTTTTTCCCCCACCACTTTCTGCTCTAGCCTGATCTCCCTCTTTCACCTCAATTCTCTTTTTCCTGGTCTTGTTCCAAAGCCCTGACAGCCCAATTCTCTGCCCTAACCCCGTGCCCTCTACTGCACCCTAAATCTCTCATTCTAATCCCACCCTAGAGCCTGCACTCCCAAGCCCAGTGCCCTCATCCACCTGCACTCCAACTCTCTGTCCCATGTACCCTGATTTAGGGTGTACTAATAATATTAATTTGGATAATATGATGAAAATTTAATTTATTAGTTTACATTTTATTTAATTTAATTGAGTTACAAAGTTACAGTTGCTTTACTGCTATTCAATAGATACATAGGGCATTATATGCAACAAAGTTTTGGTTAATGTCTCTTACCACAATTCCTTGATAACCTGGTGGTAAGAGACACAGAATCAGCCTTGCAGTTCAGGTTTCTCAATTCTTAAGTGAAAGATGCAGCACTTGGAAAAAGCTACTGTTACTTAGGGTTTACTTGACTAAGTTAAACTTAAAATCAAAACCTACTAAACAAAGAATAAAAACTTACGGAAATGGAGCTTAGCCTAGTTCCCTTGAAACTTAAAGTTTCAGAACAAGTACAGCCTACTGCTAGTATATAGAGAGAGAGTGGAGGAAGTAAGTCAGAATGATAGAGTGAAGTGCTCTAGTGAGGTGGGTTACCTCTTTCATAGGGCACAAGCACCGGAAATCCTTCCTCCTATGTCCAAATTTCATTCCTCACCCACAAAACGTTAGGGTACGCTTACTTCACAGGCTAGTATGTTTGTGCATGTTGATGACATGTACATATGCACATAAGTTCCCTTGTGTTGTACCTGTTAAGTCTGTGGGTAGAATACTGAAAAAAAAACCCTATGCCATTCTCCATTGTCGATTGGTCTAAGTAAAGGTCTTAGACAGGCGTGAGTACTTATCTATTTAAGTAAAAATATACAGGTCAACTTTGCTTTCTTAGTAAAAGGTCACAATATAGATATGCTAACCTTACCTTAGCTTAACATACAGGATATGGCCTGTAGGGTCTCGTAAGTCATGTGCCCCAGCCTACTAATCATTTCTATTGCCCGCCGCTGGACCCTCTCCAAATTGTCCACATCCCTTCGCATGTTGGACCCAAAACCAAAAGTACCCACATTTCACCCCAATGGCCCCCAAATGCCAGATTTTAATATGTACATAGGGTGCTCCCATGGTCATGTCACTCCCGAGCTCTCCAGTGGAGCCTGCTGTTGGAGAACAAGGTCAAAATCAGCCAGGACGTCGCTCAGTCAATTCCCTGTGCTCCCAGCAGGTGGTATGGGAAAGCTCCAAGATGGCTCACTTCCCTTTCTCTCATCAGCTTCAGACCCCAGGGGTACAAATGCCCAAACTAGTTGGGATTCTCCCCTGGGCTCAGGGTGTGGGGCTGCTCTGAGGGGATGGACTTGCACACTTGGGATATTAGTGCAAAGATACAATTTCAATTTCTCTTAGAGAAATTTGAGGGCAATTTATATTTGGTAAAAATCTTATTTCGTGAAAGGAAAGCTGCAGTGATAGCCTGGTTACTGGGGTGCAAAACACTTTCCTCCTGCAAGAAACAAGAAGTTAGAATTAGACATTTACATCATTTGTTCCAATGTTGGCACAGGTTTAATTTTGCTTCTGTGCAGGTTTGTTTCAGGCGGTGACTGTTTTGGTTTATGGGGTTGTTTTGGTTTTTTAAGTTGGAATGGAGATTTTAATTGACATTTGCTGGATTCGAATGGCTGACCTGCAACACCAGTTTTGACATACTTCTGCATATTTTATACAGATTTGGCCAGTATTCAAGGATTCAATTCCTTTATAGGAGGTTTTAGAGTTCAGGCTTATTTATTTGATGTTATTTTATCATCCCGCTGTAGCACACCTTTTTGATAAAACCTTGAAATTATTAATTTATGACATTTGTTAGTTTTTATTTTTAAAAACAAAGTTTTTCTTAATGTTTGGGTTTTAAATTAAGCATTGTTTTTGGTTTCAAATTTTCATTTAGGTTTTGGTTGTTGATGGGATCTTTAAGAACTTTGGATTTAATACTAAAATTTGGACAGATTTAGCTTATTGAAAGTAAACTGTTCACTATTCTATTTTAATAAAGGTTGTATTGCTGTAAACCCTGGCCAGTGGGAGAGGAGATGAGCCTGGCCTTTAACTGAGAAGGAGCAGAGGCATGGGAGAGGCCAGGTGATGTGGGGGCACAGCCCCCCAATTTTTTTTGTCTACCCACCTCAGTCTCCCACCAAACGAGAAGAGTCTGATGCCACTCCTGCTGGTCACTGGGTGTCACTGCTGCTCCATGGGAAACATGCTCTGTGCATTACGCAGCTTGGTGAGAAATGCACTCTGTGCCTTACCGTGACTGGTCCGTGGGTGTCACTGCTCCTAGAAGGCAGACACACGCTGTGCATTACACCACCTGACCGCTGGGTGTCATTGCTGTATCAATGGAAACACTTTCTGTGCATTACCCTGAATGACCACGAGATGTCACTGCTGCTCCAAGGGAAACATGCTCTGTGTGTTACCCTGATTGGCCACTGGGTGTCACTGCTGCGCCAAGGAAAACATCTTCTGTGCGTTACTCTGACTGCCCACTGGGTGTCACTGCTGCTGCAAGGGAGACATAAGAACCGCCAGACTGGTTCAGACGCAAAGTCCATCTAGCCCAGTATCCTCCTGTCTTCTGACAGTGGCCAGTGCCAGGTGCCCCAGAGGGAATGAACAGAGCAGGGAATCATCAAGTGATCCATCCCCTGCCGCCCATTCCCAGCTTCTGGCAAACAGGCTACAGGCACCATCCCTACCCACCCTGGCTAATAGCCCTTGATGGACCTATCCACCATAATCTTATCTAGTTCTTTTTTGAATGCTGTTATAGTCTTGGCCTTCACAACATCCTCTGGCAAGGAGTTCCACAGGTTAACTGTGCAACTGCCCTGAGCTTACCCCCTTCCCCTCGCCAGGTTGTATATGGAAAAGAGGATGAGGATGAGGAGAGACATGATGTGTCTGTCACTGTCTGATGCCTCAGTTTCCACTAGGCAGCAGTGCTGCAGGCTCCTTTGGTCAGTTCCCATGCAACTGTGTCTGGGGAAGGGGGAGTAGATACTCATGCTCCCCAGCCCCATTCCCCTCCACCAGCAGCTGGGAAATCCAGGCCAAATTTAACCCTGGTAGCTGAGCCTGGATTAGCCTGGGCCGGGGTTGGGCTGGGAAGGAATTGCGGTGGGGAAACAGATGCACCTGCTATGAGGGAAGATCCTGCCATTCCCTGCCAACCTCCCTCACTCCTTGCAGCATGGCACCCCCTAGAACTTCCTTCTCTGTCATGGAGGCTGTCTGCTGCCTGCTTCTCCCTTAGCATCATCTCTCCGCACCCTGGGGCACTGGCGTCGCCCATCCTGTGCAAACAGGCAGGTCTGCCCTGTGGTGCTGCTCTGCAATTTGGGGAGGCAGCTATTGGATGGAATCATATCGAAATATGGGGGTGGGCAAGGCTGGGGATCAAGACTCTTGGGTTCTCCCCCCAACTCTTGGAGGAAAGTGGAGGTTAGGGGGTAGAGTCGGAGATTGGCAGGGCTGGGATCCAGGGCTCCTGCTTTTTCTCCACTTCCTGCAGCTGCTTCGGCCTTTCAGTGCGTTTCCTGTTGCAAATTCATTTGCTGACTTGTGCAACCCACCCCAGAGGTGGCTGCATCTCAGTGTTGGGTGAGGCATCCTTGGCTACATCACCCCCTAACCGTGTCTCTCTCCCCACTGCAGGTGACCCTGCAGCACTTGGCAAACATCCGCAAGATCGTGGGGGGTGCTTTGAGCATTGGGCAGGCAGGGGCCAGGTGCCCAGGCTGCCTCCCCCCCAAGAATGGGACCCAGAACCCCCTATTTTTACAGGGATTAACAAGGGGCAAAGGGGAGCAAGTCAGAGAAGAGGGTGGCCAGGGTCTGAGCAGGGGTGGAAATGGGTTGGTCGGGGGGGGTGGTTAAACAGCTGGAGGCAGGGTTAGGAGAGGGACTGAAGGGCAAAATCAGGGACGAGGGAAGGAGCCTGAGTTAAGAGCAGGGAGAGATGCTGCCAGAGGGTCAAACCCCGGCACAGGCAGGGGCAGAGAGGTAACAGTTACCCCGGGGGGCTGAGACTCCAGTGTTTGCAAACATGGGGCAGGGAGCAGAGGGACTTTTTTATTTCCCCTCCCACAGCCAGCACCTCTCAGCATGGGCTTCCCAGGGCTGGGCTCTTAAAGGCACAGGCATCCCACTGCCTAGACCCTGCAGCTCCTCTCTGATGTAACCTACTGAGGTGCTGCAGTAGGAGACTCAATTCAGTGAAACTGGGCATTCCCTATACGCCCCACAGCCAGGGAGCTGTGCACCCCCTCCCTCGAATTTCCCCAACACCCCGCCCCCCAGTTGTCAACTAGTTACATGCAGCTCTGCCAATGTTGTCATTGCTTGCAAATTTGAATGGAAATTGAAACGTTAACACACACTTTAAAAGCAGGTACAACGTATGAAAAATACTTGTACTTGAGAAAGTTAAATAGGTTTGGAAAGTCTGGACAAAGCCAGGTTTCCTCAAGCAGCTGTTGTGTTTGCTGATAATGTCGGGGCATTGGCTTCAGCATGTTGACCAACCTAAGGGCTGGTCTACACTACGGGGGAAAATCAATCTCAGATACGCAACTTCAGCTACGTGAATAACGTAGCTGAAGTTGAAGTATCTAAGATCGAATTACTCACCGTCCTCATGGCGCAGGATCGATGTCCATGGCTCCCCCTGTCGATTCCGCAACTCCATTACGGTTGGTGGAATTACGGAATCGATATAAGAGTTTTTGGGGATAGATATATCGCGTCTAGATGAGACGCGATATATCGATCCCCGAGCAATCGATTGCTACCCGCCGATACGGCGGGTAGTGAAGATGTACCCTTAGAATTTCAAATGATGATTTGTAAGCGAGGTGTGAACGAGCTCTCCCCTGACAGCTAGTGATGAGCAGGGTTGGAGGAGGCTTTGGGACCAGACTGTATTTCCATGAACTCACCTACTCTGCCGAGGTATCCAGTAGACAGAGCTGGGCTGCCTCTGCTCTAGGTGCCCGGAGGAGGGAAGGTGTGTGGGGCTCCAGCCTGGGGCTCTTCCTCCCTCCTGCCAAGCCCTGACTATTAATCCCAGCCCTGGCACTCCTTTCTTCAAGCGCCATGTGGGCCAGAGGAAAAGTGTGGCAGGAAGCACAGGGGCCAAACTTGTGGGCACCAGCTGAAGCAGCGAGAATCCCAACCACCATGTCAAACTGCAGGAATGAGCAACTAGGGTGGCAAGTTTTAGAGCCCCAACCCATTGTGGCCATCATGACCAAAGACCTGGCTCCCGTGGGTGAGTCACCCAGCAGGAGGGAAAAGACTCATTCTTGTACAACTAGAGACAGGGAAGTTGAGGACTGTGAGCTCCAGGGCTTTACCACAAGCCAACACCAGGTCCCACTGAGAGTTGAACTCAGATTGCAGGATTCAGTGTCCCAAGTGTTGCCCATTACACCATGGAAACAGCTTGTGCTGCCTTCTCTGGCCATCAGTGACCCTCACGGGGCTGGCTTGTGTAAGTGACTGTCGACCCTTTACTAAAACTTAGTGTGTGTGGTGGTGGGGGGGGTGGGGGGGTCGGTTGGCTAGTTCCTAGCACCAATAGAGATGGAAAGGGTCAGTGGGAAATCAGGCCCCTGAGACTGACAGTCCCCAGGGGCAATGGGGAGAGGCCAAAGCT
Organism: Gopherus flavomarginatus; assembly: GCF_025201925.1. NCBI lineage: Eukaryota > Metazoa > Chordata > Testudines > Testudinidae > Gopherus > Gopherus flavomarginatus. The sequence goes on from NC_066623.1 coordinate 43,103,723, forward strand.
CCAAGTTAGCTGGACTGACAAGCCAGGCAGTGTAATGAGGGAGTCACCAGGCCAGGGGGTCCCATGCAGTGCCAGCTTTAGGTCAATTCCCCCGATTCCCTCAAACTGGACCCCACACCTAAGAGGGCCCCATGCCTGCACCTATAAGGGCCCCACGCCTTAAAGAAGAGAGCCTAACTTTTTAATTTTTACTCATCTGGCGGCAGCTTGAGTCTTCAGTGGCACTTCAGCTGTGGGTCCTTCACTCACTCCAGGTCTTCAGTGACATTTCGGTGGCGGGTCCTTCAGTGCCATGGAAGACTTGGAGCGAGTGAAGGACCCACTGCCGAAGTGCCGCTGAAGACCTGGACCACTGCCAGGTATTCGAATTGGATCCTGCAGTTCCTATAGCTGGCCGTTGTCCCATCCTCCATGGGAGCGGGAACTGCCTGGGCCAGAGCGGGGTTGAGCTAAGCAGAGAGCAGGAGGCCGAGAAGAGCGGGGAGCAGAGTTGTGCAGGTGTAGTGCCAGAAACTGCTCCCTGTGGGATTTTGTTACTGATACCTGAGGTTGTTCTTATTTGCTGATTTTTCCTAATTTGCTAAAACTTGACGGTGGTTTCTCTAGCAAAGGCCAGTCCCTGGCCCCTTGGTCCAGACATCCTCATTCACATCAGGCTTCAAATTGAGAATCATTTCCCATTCCCGCTCTGTGGGAGGAGAGACTTTTAAACGTGCTCTCTGTGCGACTGCACATGGCTAAGCAAGGCGAACAAACCCCCAATCCCCCCTGTACTTCGGGGGCCAGGTTTGCTGTGGTCTGTAGTTCAGATGCCTTCACGTCTGGGCACTGGTATTATTTACCAGTTTCTGTGACATTGGGGCATAATTGTGCTCACAGCCAAATTAATGTGCTTAGTGTGGCCGTGTGCCCTCAACTTTACATAATCTGTTTCCAAAAATTGGTTTCTGTAAAATCGGAATAATCCCCTAGTGTAGACATACTGTATGTGCCTGAGCATCCACAGTGCAAACTGGAGCCAGATCTAGTTTCACTCTGTCTACACTTCAAACACTGCTGTGGCACTGCTATAGCACTCTGGAGTAGACAGTGACTGGAGGGGTTTTCCCATCCCTGTAATAGCTACATGGACAGAACAATTCTTCCTTTTATTTAGCACTATCTAATCAGGGCTTAGGTCACCTTAACTCTATGGGTTTGGGGGGTGGGGTTCACACCCTGAGAAATGTCGCTCTTCCAGTTCAGTGCCCAGCGTACAGCAGCCCTTAGATTCCTCTTGCTATTTCAATGCAGGCACTGACCTGTTAGAGGAAAACATCAGCTCACAAACACTAAGACTGATTTCCCCACATTTAATCTCTCTGCACTTTCCAGAAAGTCACAAAATTCAATTCATTCTTGCTAGGACAGAGAAAAAAATAAGTGACACTAAGTTTTTGGCTTGATTATGTAACCCTTCTGCCTCTCTGAGTTGGCAGCAACAAGGGCCAGGTTCAGTATCCAGGGGTTCCGTTTCATAACACAATGCATAACTGGCTCGAGCCCCCACCCGGTGACCTGGGACACTCACATACCACACCCCCCTGGGCGCCTCTAGGAGGCAATACTTCCCCTCTCGCAAGCACGGAGTCTGAGTGTAGCAAAATCTTTTTAATAAAGGAAGGAATCAATGCGGCATCCCATTGGAGAAACACCACAAACAGGGTTATAACACAAACCATAAACAAAAACCCACCTGCAAGTACATTTGGCACTGTCCTTTTTCGCCTTAGGGCTTTAAGTCCAATCACCCCAAAGTCCAACAACCCAAAAGTCTCTGGTCAATGCCACCCCAGAGTTTGAGAGTTTATCTGTAGAGGTCCCTCCGCCCAGGCTGCGTCGAAAGGGGCACCTTACGTGGTCCGGGGCCAACTGCCCTGCCTCTCCGAGGGTTCTGCATACGCCTTCTCCACGAACTGCTCTGCTTTACCAGCTGCTCCACTCTGCTCCTCCAGCGGTCCTCAGAAACTGCTCCGCTCCACCAACTGCTCTGCTCCATGAGCTGCTCTAGTTCTCCCTGCAAACTGCTTGGCTCCGCTCGCTCTCTGGGCTGCTCCACCCATCCCACAGCTACTCCGCTCTGCCAGCAGCTCTGCTGCCACCAGCTGTCCCATGATCTGCTCCAGCCGTCCCCACAACTGCTCCACTCCACCAGCTGCTCGGTTCCAAAGTATAGCTTCAGGCTCCCCTATTAGCTAGCACAGTACTCAGTGCTCTTAGCTCAGTAATTGCAGCTTTTTAGTGATTTCAACTCTCTGTGATCTTAACTATTAGTAGGGGAACCTCAGTGCTAGTGTACCATTAGCCAAAATTGAGTTCAACTCCATAATCAGTACTTAGATTCTTGAGAGAATAAAAAAATCAATTCTGACATTCCACAGTGAAGACACTGGAAATGATACTGCTGGCTCTACACAAAAACTACACCACCACACGCACATACCTGTCCACAACTTTTCTCAATTCACTGGGTTTTGGAACCCATGTCCCTTGTCTAGCAAGTACCACCCAACTGAGGGTGAGTCATTTGTCACCAAGCAGTCCCAGCTCCGTAGTCTGGGATAGGATAGGCGTGCCTATGCAAATACACTCTCTGAAATTCTTTCCACCAGACGTCAGGGTAGAGCTTATCCTGACTCTGCTTACAATTAAATAAAATTAAGTGTTTAATTAATATAGTAAAAATATATCCTGACTCCTCTAAATAACACCACAACGTGAAATAAGAACAGAGAAAAATCTTGTCAGTGAAGACAAATGAAGTTTCGCAAATGATCTTCCCATTATTAATTTCCATGCTGCCCCCATTGGAGGTCTGGACACCTCCACTGTCACTGCTCTGCATTCACCTTCCCCTAGAATTGTTCTTGGACATTCCCAAAAATGAAAAATTGTGCACTTCAGAATGCGAATAATGACCCCGTCTCCTTCCTGCACCTGCTCTACATTGCTCCACAGCCGTTTCTTCCCCTGCAGAGTCACCCCAGCACGGCAGTGCAGCCGCCCAGGGGTCAGCAGGGGCCCCTGGCAAGGACAGTGGGTGCAGCTAACAGCCCAGTCTGCCTGGCAGTGAGTCAGCTGTAAAAAAGCAAAACCCCCTCCCAGAAGTACAGAGACTGAATTCCCCAACTTTAACATCATGACCCCCTCTAGAAAGCCACAAGTGTCAGTTGTATTTTCACAGGGAGATACAAAAATCAGATGACACAAATTTTTAAGTTGAGTAAATAAAGTTGAGGAGATAGTTATTAACCTCACAGAAATATACTAAAGATCCCTCAACATAACACCTGAAGGGGAAATATGAACAGAGACAAACCTTGTCAGCAAAGGCTCATTTCCCAAACAAGCCTCAAAATGTTATGAATTCCCACCCCTCCTCCACAGGAGCTCTGTGCAGTGTCACTGTTCTGTAGGCAGCTTCCCATTCAATGCTGTTGTGGGCCTTTCCCAGGCCTGGAAATGTATCAACGACAGAATTTGAAGAGCAAACCTGGCTCCCCGCACCAGGTGGGATTTGAGTGTTTGGCCCCTGTCTCTTAGTCTTTGTCAATAGTACAGACGCCAGGGGAGGGATCTTGGCACAGGGGCTGGTAGGGGAGAAATGACTGTAGATTCTGACCTGTGCTCTGGAGAGAAGGTAATAGTTGAGGGGGCATTTTTGTCTCCTCCCCTGCCTCAGTGTCCCCTGGGCCGGATTCTACATTCCACAGGACAAATGAGGGGGTGACATCACTTGGTGAATAAAAGCTAGTGCTCCATGGGAGGTTTGAATTCATAACCTCAGTATAGCTCCTCTCAGCACTGCCCTATAAGTACTGTGCACTAGCCAGTTGTGCCACTGGAGCATCTGTTAGCTGTTATTCTCCAAGACCCCTAGGTTGATAAGGGCGAGGAGTGACCCCAAAACATTCTCAGTGGAGCTGAGAGCCGGTAGCGACAAGTGTTGTACTTGGTGAGGTGGACTCTTCTTAAGGGTTCCAGGCCCCATTTGACCCTTTTTTTCTTCCCTGTGTAATAACAGAGCTGGTTAAGACTCACTGTAGAGTCTTGCTGCAGAACAACAGATCTGAAACCACTGATCACCAGGTCTAAGCATTAGTCCTGCTTTGGGAGAGCGTCTCTCATCCAACAAACTGCCCAGTCTGCACTAGCACTGAGGCTCCCTCACTAACAGCTGAAATCAGGGAGAGCTGTGTGAAGTGCAGGACCCCAGGGGTGCTTGAACAGGGGGGAACAACACCCCAGGACTTTTCAAAATGGGAGGGCTCTGCCTTGCCCCTTTGTAATGACCGTAAGGGCGAGTGAGCTTGGGGAGGGAGCGGAGAACAGTGAGCGGGAGGCGGGGCCTTGGGGGGAAGAGGCAGCATAGCAGTGGGACTTTGGGGAGAAGGGGGGCAGGGGCGTGGCCTCGAGTGGCAGGGAGGGGGCTACTCTTTGGACTCTGGTGACTGCTACTTTTAGGCAGGGCTGCCCAAAGGGGGACAAGTGGGGCAATTTGCCCCAGGCCCTGGGCCCTGCAGGCGCCCCACAAGCCCTGGCCTAGAATCCCTTCCCTGGCTAGAGGCTCCTTTTTACATTTTACTGGCCCAGCAGCAGTCTGGGTCTTCGGCGGCACTTTGGCAGCGGGCCCTTCGCTCACTCTGGGTCTTCGGATGCACTTCGGTGGCGGGTCCTTCAGCGCTGCCCAAGACGCAGTGTGAGTGAAGGACCCGCTGCAATGAAGACTCAAAGCGCCTCCCAGTAAGTACAAGCGCCGCAGTCGGTGGCGCCTTTTTTATGTCTGCTCCTCCGCTTTGCCCCAGCAGGCCCCCGAATCCTCTGGGCGGCCCTGCTTTTAGGGAGCCTGTTCCACTCCTGGTGGGAACACAAGATATCCCAGAGCAGAGAGGGGCTAGCAGAGCGGTGCCAGGGTGGAATGGCAAGTGGCCGGCAATGTGGCCAGACAGCGGAGGGAGAAAGGGGCTTTCCCCCCGGGAGGTGAGAGGTGAACTCTGGGTTTTCACTGACCCAGGACAGCAGCTGTGGGTGAGGTGCAGTGAAGGGAGGGACACATCCAAAGAGATTTTGGTGTCTGGATTTAAGAGCCCGAGGCAAAAGACCACTGCCCAGCGCACTGTGGGTGGGTGTTTTGCTCATAGTGTTGTGTTATGAATCCTGATTGTGGTGTTTTCCCAAGTTAATACAAGGTGATTTTCCTCCTTTTTCTTAGTTTTTTTTCTATACTCAGTGGTTGTGAGTGGGGAGAGTATCACCTCTTCGAGGCACCCAGTGGCCAGGGTTAGTTCCCCCCGATTGCTGGGTGGGGGCTTAAGCAGATTGTGCACCCAAACAGGGAATTGTAACTTCAACCTTCATAGTAAGAGCCAGAGGTGCAACCTGACTCTGCTTGGGGCGGAAAAATACATAACGCCGCCCCTGGTCAGGGAATTGCCCACATTGAGCACAAGGTGAGAGCTGTGTGATCTGAACTGTCCATTGGCACCACCGTGCACTGGGCTGTCGACGTGCTCTCCTTCACATAAATCCAGTCAATGCGACTCCTGGCCTGTCCCTGCAGAAAGATGTACCCCCTCTGCGGCTCTAAGCTGACCTCACTACAGACCTGTGCCATGTAATGCTCATTGTAAAAATGTTTCCTCTGACAGTTGGGAAAACACCAACAACAAACAGTCCAGAGGAAGGGAACCAGTTCCTTCCATTTCTTAATTGGGGACCATACACACTAATATAGCCCTAACCAGTGCCACAGAGCACAAAGCCCACCAGTAACGTCCTCCCTGGTCAGAGCTCCAGCACCTTCTGTACTTGCACTGCGAATGTGAAGAAGAAGACTCCAACCCCATCATTCTTCCCTAGCCTGGAAGACCAAAGAGACAGGCCCTTCTTCCAATCACCCTCTGCCTATCAATCTATCCTAAACTCATGAATGTGTATTTCCTGAACACCCACCATGCCCAAGTCCAACTGCTCCAAGGCACTGAACATCAAACACCTCTTCCTAGGCCCCCAAATCCCTGCCATCTTCCACATGGCCACTTTTACAGATGCCCCTTCCCTGGTACTACCCTTGCTCAGCAGCCCAGTGGCACCATTCCTGAGGGTCACCCTACCTCACTGGCTTCCTGCCATGTTGGGAAAGACAGCTCTCATCCTAAAAGTTCAGGTGGGCCAACCAGATGCAGAAGCCCACATTATCTTTTCCTACTGCAGAGCTCAAGGTCAGAGATTCACCCTGGGTGCAGAAACTATTGTGCACCCAGAGAGCAAGCCATCACTGCACAAAGAGGGATGAAAGGGCCTACCAAAGCCTGAGATTGAACGAGGAACCTTTAGATTTTCAATCTAATGCTCTCCCAACTAAGCTACTTTACAAGCTGTTTAGCAGTGTTTTGGCCTGCTGCTTCTCTGTCTGGATGGTTTTGCAGCAGTTGCATGCAAAAAGAAAGTCATTGGGAGTGGCCCATGAAGACACTTTTGCCTGCCTTGCTCAGCTTGACTTACTTTCTCATTCCGTTCCTGCCTGAGTTCCCGGGTTGACCTGGTGGCAGAAGGCGACTGGGAGCCAGTGGCGCGGGGAGAAAATGAGCTGGAGCCTGAGCTAGACTAGACCCTGGCAGTGAGAGTCTGGTCACCATTTGCCGCCCCACCGTGTTGTCCTGGATTCCCCTACTGGGTGTCATTTAAGGAGGGAAGTGGGGCTTCTGCTTCCCCTCCCTGATTTTCACACGGCAAAGGAGTGCAAACAGGGTAACGAACGGCTGCTCCATACCCCCACTGGAGGAACCCGACGCCCTTAGCTGTGGTGAGTAAGAAGTGACTGTTGGCTGACAGAGCCTGTCCCCGAGGAGCTGGAACAGCAGCTGCCGCCTCCTCCTCAGCTCCAGGCTGTGGGAAATGCTCATTGCCTGGCTGCATGGGCGGATGCTGCTCCGTGCTCTGGAGAGCATCTGTATTGATCTGTCAACCCCCGGTCTTCACTGAGCCAGTCTGGTAAGGTCCCAAGTGCACCTTCGGCCTTCGGCTTTAATTTGCACCTGGATGCATTTAACCATAAGTTGCCATGGTGGTATTCCAACGATGTTTTTTTTTTCCAGTCATGTCTCCACATGTGGACTGCAGAGGGCGGGTAGTGTAGAACCATTGTGGCAGCTCTGCACTGCATGGGAAATTCCGCAGTAGACAAATACATTATCTGAGCTGCAGAAGAGGATGGCAACAAAGGAAAATCGGACCCAGAATTGTTACACTGGTGTAAAAGAAGAGTAAGTGAGAAGAAGAAGAGTTTTCCTCAAACAGTTCAGAATGGAATGACTGTGTCTTTTGGATAAATTATCTACAGGATGCTAATGAGTATCAGCTTGTGTGGGGTGTAGAGGAGCTTGGTAGCCAGTACAAACGTATTTAAAGTGACAAAGAGTCCTGCAGCACTTTATAGACTAACAGAAGTATTGGAGCATAAGCTTTCGTGGGTGAATATCCACTTCGTCAGATGCATGGGAGTCTAATGTAATATAATCGCTACTGTAATATAGAAAGTTTTCCTCCATTTAAAGTGTATATATTCCCAATAAGCATATGATGATGGTTATAAAAATCCCCTTCTGTCTCTGGCCTTTAATCTTTTTTCTCCAGATGTGGTAAAGTTTAAGGGTGAGACTTTCAAAAGCATTTGATATTGGCCTAACTGCTCCCACAAAATTGTATGGGGGTTGTACCAATAACGTCAGTGAGAGCAGCGTTCAGCCAATACTGAGCAGTTTTGAAAATCCCACCCTAAACTATTAACACTAAAATTTGGATTAAACTATTAATAAATAAAACAAAACCTTAGATTCCAGTTGATGAGAGTTAGTTTCTGACTAAAGCCTTTCAAGTAGTAGTTTTATTTGGAAAAGGTAAATGACCACTTAAAACCATATTTAGGGCCTGCATGTCCTCCCAATAAGCAGTGAAGTTTAAAACTTCAATGATTACATTTTTGAAGGAATGTGTGGTATAATTTTTACCATTTGTATCAACCTGTCTTGTAAAACATTAGGGACAGTAAAAAAGAGGTAGTATCTGAATCCAGTTTAGTTTTAAGGCTGCTGTTTGATTTGACTTCTAGTTAGGCCCATGGTTAAAAGTCACTGACACTGAAATCTTGCAAGCTGTTTTCACAAGTTTTTAGGACAAAATGATGCAAGGATGGAGTCACTGATTTTCTGAGACTTCTACCATCTTTAACTATTGTGATCAGCTGTTCTTGAGAGAGAGGGTCCTTATTGTTTGAGATCCAAATCCATACCTAAACTGTAGGGGTGGGGCTTCAAGGAATTGGATTTGAGGTTCTGGTTATAGCCTGCCTCTCTAAAATATTTAACTTCTAAGCAATATCTTACTTTGTCACCAATACTAGGCACCAATATGATATAATCTCTACTGTAATATAGAAAGTTTCCCTCCATTTAAAATGTGTTGCTACTTACAGTGATAAAAGATGATCATTAGTTTTACTATATGTATATATATATATATATATAGAAAGAAAAATCAAACTGAAGTGCTCATACAACATTAGTTTATTCCACTTTGTTAAATATGCAAATATAATAATTGTTATAGCTGTAATAATTATGCTTTTCCAGTTAGCTGAGGCCTTTATTGCTTTACTTGGGATGAATTTGGGAGCTGTGAATGTTACCCTGATTTGGTCCATATATAGCCAGCCTCAGGGATATTTCTGTTTTAACCTTATTCTAACACCTAACACTTAATTTGGATTAGATGGGAAGTGTGTTGTGTAGTTTTAGGAAGCAAGACACGGTAACTTATGACAAGAGTTCCAGAGCTGTTTGTTGGAACCAGCTCTTCAGTATCACATACTGAGGACCTGATTCTTTGCTATCTTATATCAGTGTTGGCTCCATTGGCTTCAGTTCAGCAAGAGGAGAACTGGGTCCTGGAACTTTAAGCATTCTCTTATACTTGGCGGCTGTGGTCACAGAAATGTACTTTATAACAGTTTTTACTTGAGAATATGTTACTGAGAGATGAAAACCCAGATCCTCTGCTATGGAATGGTGCAGATCTTGTGGAGCAGGGACAAGTGAGGCTGTGCAAAGATCTGCTCCCCCAATGCTGGTCTGGCTGTATGGTGGTCTGGCCCCTTGGTATAGCTTAAGTCAGCCTCGAAGGATCAGCTAGGTGTAAAGAAGCCTCAGCCAAACCTGTATCCCAACAGCAGGGAGGGGAAGGAGAGTGAAGGAGCCACTCCCTTGACTCTACACCAGCAGAGAGTTCCCATATACAAGGCTGTACCTCTCTTGGTCAGCTCTGCTAGACTTAGGGCCAAAATCTGCCTGTGGTGAAGTGAATATTGCACACTGGAGGATCTGATACAAATAGTCCTGTAGAAAAACATAGACCATTTCAGCCCAAATGCTGCTGAGTTCTTTACTTCAGAAATACAAAGGGAGGAAGCAGATCGAATCCACTATTGTTCTAACCAAGTTTGGCCTTAAGTTTGTAAAGAGATTCAATCATGTTATTGAACATGAATTTGGTAAAACATTTCTGTTACACACTAATATGGCTTCTAACCCATTACAAGCTGTAATAAAACCAAACCCAGGAGGCAGAGCTTTTGGGATGCAGTCAGTGATGTTAGTGTCATCCCTTCCTGCATCAATTTTGCATTGAGGGTGTGATGTTATGAGTATAATATAATATGTCACTGAAAGGTGACAGGGCCAGAAAGAGTTAATTAACTCACCTCACCGACTGACCTAACCCATGGGTGAACCTTAAGGACTGGTTAGCAAAATATGGAAATGAATAGAGTTTTCAAATGCAAGTCTGCATTGTTAGAGGTAGAAGGGTAGATGTTTGCTCAGGTCTTGTGGTGTAAGCAAACAGGTCTTGTCTATTGCTATGGTTTTAATTCAAATATCAAAAAAGGAATATTAGCATTTAAAATGATACTTGAGTGAAATAGTATTATTGTCTATATGTCTCTCTGAAGGTTATGGTAATCTGTATCTGAACTGTTTAATGGATAAATTATTCTGTGCTAATTGCCAGGATGTTTGGGAGAAGGAGTTAAGCCTACTGTTTTCTCAGGCCGAAAGGCTGCTGGAAATGTATAAGAAGCCTGGGACACGATCCTTCTTCATCTCAGATCTGCTTTGGGTTTCAAGAGGGGGAAACTTTAAACCACAAGGATTGAGATCCCCAGTCACTGACTGGAGTCACCCTGAATATGGACATTGGATTATAACCTATGGACTATTTCTAAAAGGACTTTTGGCAACTACAAGCTCACCTCTACTATGTATCTGAACCTCAAGAATTGAATTCAAGTCTGTATGTGTATTGATCCTTTAACCAACACTCTCTCTTTTCTTTTCTAATAAATTTTAGCTGAGTTAATAACAATTGGCTATAGCGTGTATTTTGGGTAAGATCAATGTTATAATTGGACCTGGGTATGTGGCTGATCCTTTGGGATTGGAAGAACCTTTTCTTTTATACGATGAAGTAAGATTTTCAGGCAACATCACCATATCTGACAGGTGTGTCTGGACGGAGGCCTAAGGCTGGGCACTTCAAGGGAACTGCGTGGTTTAAGCTTCTAAGTAACCAGTGAGGTACTGTAGAAGCTGTTTTGTGCTGGTTTGGTAAATCTAAGTATTGAAATAACCACCAGCATTTTCGGTTTGTCTGCCCCATTTTGTTTGCAGTTCACCCTGATTGAGTGACCTCAGCTGGCTCCCACGGGCAGCACTGTCACACCCGCCAGTACAGGAAAGGCCGCTCCCCAGTCCCTCCCCAGCTCTGTGAGGGAAGGCAGCGCCAAGCCCCCGCAGGAACGGCCGCTCCCCACTCTCCTCGCAGAGCTGGGAGAGAACCCAGTGCCCCGCCTGTCCAGGAACGGCCACTCCCCAGTCCCCTCGCAGAGACGGGGAGGAAACCCAGTGCCCCGCCCCTGCAGGAATGGCCGCTCCCCAGTCCCCTGGCAGAGCTGGGGAGGGAAGGCAGCGCCCTCCCCCCACTGGAACGGCCACTCCCTACTCCCCTCGCAGAGCTGGAAGGGAACCCAGTGCCCCGCCCCCACAGGAACGGCCACTTCACAGTCTCTTGGCAGAGGTGAGAAGGGAAACCAGCGCCCCACCCTCGCAGAAACGACCGCTCCTCAGTCCCGTTGCAGAGCTGGGGAGGGAATAGAGCGCCCCACCTCTGCTGGAACGGCCGCTCCCCAGTCTCCTTGCAGAACTGGGGAGGGAACTGTCACGGAGTGTGAGGGGGGTCTGATCCTGCACCCCTCTTCCTGGGACCCACAGTGACTCTCAGCCAGCCAGTAAAACAGAAGGTTTATTGGACAACAGGAATGCAGGTTACAGCAGAGCTTTCAGCTCAGTCACGACCCCTCAATCAAGTCATTCTGGAGTTTCAGGGTGCTTGGGTCCAGCATAGGATCCCCTGAAGTCCCCTTCCCGCTTCAACGGCAGCTCCCTAGTCCCCTCGCAGAACTGGCGAGGGAAGGCAGCGCCCCGCCCCTGCAGGAATGGCCGCTCCCCAGTCCCATCGCAGAGCTGGGGAAGGAAGGCAGCGCCCCGCCCCCGCAGGAACGGCCGCTCCCCAGTACCCTCACAGAGATAGGGAGGGAGCCGAGAGCCTCGCCCCCACAGGAAAGGCCGCTTCCTAGTCCCCTTGCATTCCTGGGGAGGGAAGGCAGCGCCCCGCCCCCACAGATACAGCCACTCCAAAGTCCCCTCACAGAGCTGGGGAGGGAAGGCAGCCCCCCACCCCCGCAGGAACTGCCACTCCCCATTCCCCTCGCAGACCTGGGGAGGAAAGGTAGCGCCCCGCCCCCTCTGGAACGGCCACTCCCCATTCCCCTCGCAGAGCTGGGAAGGGAACCCAGCGCCCCGCCCCTGCAGAAACAGCCGCTCCCCATTCCCCTCGCAGAGTTGGAGAGGGAAGGCAGCGCCCCACCCCCGCAGGAACGGCCGCTCCCCAGTGTTGGTGTCAGTAGGCATAAATCTAAGCCTTAGGGAACCAAGGCTCCTCCATGTTGAACTCTACTTGATCTGCAGCAGCACAGGAACCAGCAACAGGGGAGTTTCAGTGGGAGTTCTGTTGGAGGAGCAGGTGTTTGTAGTGTGTAGTTTGTGGATTGTATTGTGTAGTGTGTGTGTGTGTGTAGGCTGCTAGGGGCAGTGTGCTGGGAGAGCAGCGGAGCCCTGATTAAGGGGCGGGGCTTACCTGATTAGGGGTCCTATATAAGGAGCCAGCCAGTCAGGCAGCAGCACAGACAGTTGCATCTCATCCCCTTAGTCACTAATGATTTTTCCAGTTAAACTAATGTGTTCATTGGGGCAGAGTACGATTTGGTTCACAGCATGTTACATTTGTCTTTCCTCTAGAACCATGTTCCAAGAGAGGAATGTGTTTATTCTGGCATGTAGACAGTGGCTCTTGAAATGGGAAAGGCTGATCAATCTAGTGTGACATATCACTTTCTTCAGACTTTGGGGATGCTTCCTCCCTTTGTATTTCTGAAGTAAAGAACTCAGCAGCATTTGGGCTGAAATGGTCTATGTTTTTCTACAGGACTATTTGTATCAGATCCTCCAGTGTGCAATATTCACTTCACCGCAGGCAGATTTTGGCCCTAAGTCTAGCAGAGCTGACCAAGAGAGGTACAGCCTTGTATATGGGAACTCTCTGCTGGTGTAGAGCCAAGGGAGTGGCTCCTTCACTCTCCTTCCCCTCCCTGCTGTTGGGATACAGGTTTGGCTGAGGCTTCTCTACACCTAGCTGATCCTTCGAGGCTGACTTAAGCTACACCAAGGGGCCAGATCACCATACAGCCAGACCAGGATTGGGGGAGCAGATCTTTGCACATCCTCACTTGCCCCTGCTCCACAAGAGCTGCACCATTCCATAGCAGAGGATCTGGGTTTTCATCTCTCAGTAACATATTCTCAAGTAAAAACTGTTATAAAGTACTGGGGGGAGGGATAGCTCAGGGGTTTGAGCATTGGCCAATGCTCAAACCCAGGGTTGTGAGTTCAATCCCTGAGGGGGCCATTAGGGGAACTGGGGTAAAAATATGGGGATTGGTCCTGCTTGGAGCAGGGGGTTGGACTAGATGACCTCCTGAGGTCCCTTCCAACCCTAATAGTCTATGATTCTATGATTTCTGTGACCACAGCCGCCAAGTATAAGAGAATGCTTAAAGTTCCAGGACCCAGTCCTCCTCTTGCTGAACTGAAGCCAATGGAGCCAAAACTGATATAAGATAGCAAAGAATCAGGTCCTCAGTATGTGATACTGAAGAGCTGGTACCAACAAACAGCTCTGGAACTCTTGTCATAAGTTACCGTGTCTTGCTTCCTAAAACTACACAACACACTTCCCATCTAATCCAAATTAAGTGTTAGGTGTTAGAATAAGGTTAAAACAGAAATATCCCTGAGGCTGGCTATATATGGACCAAATCAGGGTAACATTCACAGCTCCCAAATTCATCCCAAGTAAAGCAATAAAGGCCTCAGCTAACTGGAAAAGCATAATTATTACAGCTATAACAATTATTATATTTGCATATTTAACAAAGTGGAATAAACTAATGTTGTATGAGCACTTCAGTTTGATTTTTCTTTCTATATATATATATATATATATATAGTAAAACTAAGGATCATCTTATATCACTGTAAGTAGCAACACATTCTAAATGGAGGGAAACTTTCTATATTACAATAGAGATTATATCATATTGGTGCCTAGTATTGGTGACAAAGTAAGATATTGCTTAGAAGTTAAATATTTTAGAGAGGCAGGCTATAACCAGAACCTCAAATCCAATTCCTTGAAGCCCCACCCCTACAGTTTAGGTACGGATTTGGATCTCAAACAATAAGGACCCTCTCTCTCAAGAACAGCTGATCACAATAGTTAAAGATGGTAGAAGTCTCAGAAAATCAGTGACTCCATCCTTGCATCATTTTGTCCTAAAAACTTGTGAAAACAGCTTGCAAGATTTCAGTGTCAGTGACTTTCAACCATGGGCCTAACTAGAAGTCAAATCAAACAGCAGCCTTAAAACTAAACTGGATTCAGATACTACCCTTTTTTTACTGTCCCTAATGTTTTACAAGACAGGTTGATACAAATGGCAAAAATTATACCACACATTCCTTCAAAGAATGTAATCATTGAAGTTTTAAACTTCACTGCTTATTGGAAGGACATGCAGGCCCTAAATATGGTTTTAAGTGGTCATTTACCTTTTCCAAATAAAACTACTACTTGAAAGGCTTTAGTCAGAAACTAACTCTCATCAACTGGAGTCTAGGGTTTTGTTTTATTTATTAATAGTTTAATCCAAATTTTAGTGATAATAGTTTAGGGTGGGATTTTCAAAACTGCTCAGTATTGGCTGAACGCTGCTCCCACTGATGTTATTGGTACAACTCCCATACAATTTTGTGGGAGCAGTTAGGCCAATATCAAATGCTTTTGAAAGTCTCACCCTTAAACTTTACCACATCTGGAGAAAAAAGATTAAAGGCCGGAGACAGAAGGGGATTTTTATAACCATCATCATATGCTTATTGGGAATATATACACTTTAAATGGAGGAAAACTTTCTATATTACAGTAGCGATTATATTACATTAGACTCCCATGCATCTGACGAAGTGGATATTCACCCACGAAAGCTTATGCTCCAATACTTCTGTTAGTCTATAAAGTGCTGCAGGACTATTTTTCACTTTAAATACGTTTGTAATGGCTACCAGGCTCCTCTACACCCCACACAAGCTGATACTCATTAGCATCCTGTAGATAATTTATCCAAAAGACACAGTCATTCCATTCTGAACTGTTTGAGGAAAACTCTTCTTCTTCTCACTTACTCTTCTTTTACACCAGTGTAACAATTCTGGGTCCGATTTTCCTTTGTTGCCATCCTCTTCTGCAGCTCAGATAATGTATTTGTCTACTGCGGAATTTCCCATGCAGTGCAGAGCTGCCACAATGGTTCTACACTACCCGCCCTCTGCAGTCCACATGTGGAGACATGACTGGAAAAAAAAAACATCGTTGGAATACCACCATGGCAACTTATGGTTAAATGCATCCAGGTGCAAATTAAAGCTGAAGGCCGAAGGGGGCACTTGGGACCTTACCAGACTGGCTCAGTGAAGACCGGGGGTTGACAGATCAATACAGACGCTCTCCAGAGCACGGAGCAGCATCCGCCCATGCAGCCAGGCAATGAGCATTTCCCACAGCCTGGAGCTGAGGGGGAGGCGGCAGCTGCTGTTCCAGCTCCTCGCGGACAGGCTCTGTCAGCCAACAGTCACTTCTTACTCACCACAGCTAAGGGCGTCGGGTTCCTCCAGTGGGGGTATTGAGCAGCTGTTCGTTTTCCTGTTTGCACTCCTTTGCCGTGTGAAAATCAGGGAGGGGAAGCAGAAGCCCCACTTCCCTCCTTAAATGACACCCAGTAGGGGAATCCAGGACAACACGGTGGGGCGGCAAATGGTGACCAGACTCTCACTGCCAGGGTCTAGTCTAGCTCAGGCTCCAGCTCATTTTCTCCCCGCGCAATTGGCTCCCAGTCGCCTTCTGCCACCAGGTCAACCCGGGAACTCAGGCAGGAACGGAATGAGAAAGTAAGTCAAGCTGAGCAAGGCAGGCAAAAGTATCTTCATGGGCCACTCCCAATGACTTTCTTTTTGCATGTAACTGCGGCAAACCATCCAGACAGAGAAGCAGCAGGCCAAAACACTGCTAAACAGCTTGTAAAGTAGCTTAGTTGGGAGAGCATTAGATTGAATATCTAAAGGTTCCTCGTTCAATCTCAGGCTTTGGTAGGCCCTTTCATCCCTCTTTGTGCAGTGATGGCTTGCTCTCTGGGTGCACAATAGTTTCTGCACCCAGGGTGAATCTCTGACCTTGAGCTCTGCAGTAGGAAAAGATAATGTGGGCTTCTGCATCTGGTTGGCCCACCTGAACTTTTAGGATGAGAGCTGTCTTTCCCAACATGGCAGGAAGCCAGTGAGGTAGGGTGACCCTCAGGAATGGTGCCACTGGGCTGCTGAGCAAGGGTAGTACCAGGGAAGGGGCATCTGTAAAAGTGGCCATGTGGAAGATGGCAGGGATTTGGGGGCCTAGGAAGAGGTGTTTGATGTTCAGTGCCTTGGAGCAGTTGGACTTGGGCATGGTGGGTGTTCAGGAAATACACATTCATGAGTTTAGGGTAGATTGATAGGCAGAGGGTGATTGGAAGAAGGGCCTGTCTCTTTGGTCTTCCAGGCTAGGGAAGAATGATGGAGTTGGAGTCTTCTTCTTCACATTCGCAGTGCAAGTACAGAAGGTGCTGGAGCTCTGACCAGGGAGGACGTTACAGGTGGGCTTTGTGCTCTGTGGCACTGGTTAGGGCTATATTAGTGTGTATGGTCCCCAATTAAGAAATGGAAGGAACTGGTTCCCTTCCTCTGGACTGTTTGTTGTTGGTGTTTTCCCAACTGTCAGAGGAAACATTTTTACAATGAGCATTACATGGCACAGGTCTGTAGTGAGGTCAGCTTAGAGCCGCAGAGGGGGTACATCTTTCTGCAGGGACAGGCCAGGAGTCGCATTGACTGGATTTATGTGAAGGAGAGCACGTCGACAGCCCAGTGCACGGTGGTGCCAATGGACAGTTCAGATCACACAGCTCTCACCTTGTGCTCAATGTGGGCAATTCCCTGACCAGGGGCGGCGTTATGTATTTTTCCGCCCCAAGCAGAGTCATGTTGCACCTCTGGCTCTTACTATGAAGGTTGAAGTTACAATTCCCTGTTTGGGTGCACAATCTGCTTAAGCCCCCACCCAGCAATCGGGGGGAACTAACCCTGGCCACTGGGTGCCTCGAAGAGGTGATACTCTCCCCACTCACAACCACTGAGTATAGAAAAAAAACTAAGAAAAAGGAGGAAAATCACCTTGTATTAACTTGGGAAAACACCACAATCAGGATTCATAACACAACACTATGAGCAAAACACCCACCCACAGTGCGCTGGGCAGTGGTCTTTTGCCTCGGGCTCTTAAATCCAGACACCAAAATCTCTTTGGATGTGTCCCTCCCTTCACTGCACCTCACCCACAGCTGCTGTCCTGGGTCAGTGAAAACCCAGAGTTCTCCTCTCACCTCCCGGGGGGAAAGCCCCTTTCTCCCTCCGCTGTCTGGCCACATTGCCGGCCACTTGCCATTCCACCCTGGCACCGCTCTGCTAGCCCCTCTCTGCCCTGGGATATCTTGTGTTCCCACCAGGAGTGGAACAGGCTCCCTAAAAGCAGGGCCGCCCAGAGGATTCGGGGGCCTGCTGGGGCAAAGCGGAGGAGCAGACATAAAAAAGGTGCCACCGACTGCGGCGCTTGTACTTACTGGGAGGCGCTTTGAGTCTTCATTGCAGCGGGTCCTTCACTCACACTGCGTCTTGGGCAGCGCTGAAGGACCCGCCACCGAAGTGCATCCGAAGACCCAGAGTGAGCGAAGGGCCCGCTGCCAAAGTGCCGCCGAAGACCCAGACTGCTGCTGGGCCAGTAAAATGTAAAAAGGAGCCTCTAGCCAGGGAAGGGATTCTCGGCCAGGGCTCGTGGGGCGCCTGCAGGGCCCAGGGCCTGGGGCAAATTGCCCCACTTGTCCCCCTTTGGGCAGCCCTGCCTAAAAGCAGCGGTCACCACAGCCCAAACAGTAGCCCCCTCCCTGCCACTCGAGGCCACGCCCCTGCCCCCCCTTCTCCCCAAGGTCCAGCTGCTATGCTGCCTTTTCCCCCCAAGGCCTCGCCTCTTGCTCACTGTTCTCTGCTCCCTCTCCACGCTCACTCACCCTTACGGTCATTACAAAGGGGCAAGACACAGCCCTCCCATTTTGAAAAGTCCTGGGGTGTTGTTCCCCCCTGTTCAAGCACCCCTGGGGCCCTGCACTTCACACAGCTCTCCCTGATTTCAGCTGTTAGTGAGGGAGCCTCAGTGCTAGTGCAGACTGGGCAGTTTGTTGGATGAGAGACGCTCTCCCAAAGCAGGACTAATGCTTAGACCTGGTGATCAGTGGTTTCAGATCTGTTGTTCTGCAGCAAGACTCTACAGTGAGTCTTAACCAGCTCTGTTATTACACAGGGAAGAACAAAGGGGTCAAATGGGGCCTGGAACCCTTAAGAAGAGTCCACCTCACCGAGTACAACACTTGTCGCTACCGGCTCTCAGCTCCACTGAGAATGTTTTGGGGTCACTCCTCGCCCTTATCAACCTAGGGGTCTTGGAGAATAACAGCTAACAGATGCTCCAGTGGCACAACTGGCTAGTGCACAGTACTTATAGGGCAGTGCTGAGAGGAGCTATCCTGAGGTTGTGAATTCAAACCTCCCATGGAGCACTAGCTTTTATTCACCAAGTGATGTCACCCCCTCATTTGTCCTGTGGAATGTAGAATCCGGCCCAGGGGACACTGAGGCAGGGGAGGAGACAAAAATGCCCCCTCAACTATTACCTTCTCTCCAGAGCACAGGTCAGAATCTACAGTCATTTCTCCCCTATCAGCCCCTGTGCCAAGATCCCTCCTCTGGCGTCTGTACTATTGACAAAGAGTAAGTGACAGGGGCCAAACACTCAAATCCCACCTGGTGCGGGGAGCCAGGTTTGCTCTTCAAATTCTGTCGTTGATACATTTCCAGGCCTGGGAAAGGCCCACAACAGCATTGAATGGGAAGCTGCCTACAGAACAGTGACACTGCACAGAGCTCCTGTGGAGGAGGGGTGGGAATTCATAACATTTTGAGGCTTGTTTGGGAAATGAGCCTTTGCTGACAAGGTTTGTCTCTGTTCATATTTCCCCTTCAGGTGTTATGTTGAAATCTTTAGTATATTTCTGTGAGGTTAATAACTATCTCCTCAACTTTATTTACTCAACTTAAAAATTTGTGTCACCTGATTTTTGTATCTCCCTGTGAAAATACAACTGACACGTGTGGCTTTCTAGAGGGGGTCATGATGTTAAAGTTGGGGAATTCAGTCTCTGTACTTCTGGGAGGGGGTTTTGCTTTTTTACAGCTGACTCACTGCCAGGCAGACTGGGTTGTTAGCTGCACCCACTGTCCTTGCCAGGGGCCCCGGCTGACCCCTGGGCGGCTGCACTGCCGTGCTGGGGTGACTCTGCAGGGGAAGAAGCGGCTGTGGAGCAATGTAGAGCAGGTGCAGGAAGGAGACGGTGTCACTATTCGCATTCTGAAGTGCACAATTTTTCATATTTGGGAATGTCCAAGAACAATTCTAGGGGAAGGTGAATGCAGAGCAGTGACAGTGGAGGTGTCCAGACCTCCAATGGGGGCAGCATGGAAATTAATAATGGGAAGATCATTTGCGAAACTTCATTTGTCTTCACTGACAAGATTTTTCTCTGTTCTTATTTCACGTTGTGGTGTTATTTAGAGGAGTCAGGATATATTTTTACTATATTAATTAAACACTTAATGTTATTTAATTGTAAGCAGAGTCAGGATAAGCTTTACCCTGACATCTGGTTGAAAGAATTTCAGAGAGTGTATTTGCATAGGCACGCCTACCCTATCCCAGACTACCGAGCTGTGGGACTGCTTGGTGACAAATGACTCACCCTCAGTTTGGTGGTATTTGCTAGACAAGGGACATGGGTTCCAATACCCAGTGAATTAAACGAAGCTGTGGAAAAGTATGTGTGTGTGATGGTGTAGTTTTCTTGTGGCGCCAGCAGTACCGTTTCCACTCTCTTTACTGTAGAATGTCAGAATTGGTTTTTTTATTCTTTCAAGAATCTAAATATCGATTATGAAGCTGAGTTCAATTTTGGCTAATGGTACACTAGCACTAAGGTTCCCCTACTAAGAGCTGAGATCGCTGACAGTTGAAATCACTAAAAAGCTGCAGTTATTGAACTAAGAGCACTGAATACTGTGCTAGCTAGTAGGGGAGCGTGAAGCTATACTTTGGAACCGAGCAGCTGGTGGAGTGGAGCAGTTGTGGGGACGGCTGGAGCAGATCATGGGACAGCTGGTGGCAGCAGAGCGGCTGGCAGAGCGGAGTAGCTGTGGGATGGGTGGAGCGGCCCAGAGAGCGAGCGGAACCGAGCAGTTTGCAGGGAGAACTAGAGCAGCTCATGGAGCAGAGCAGTTGGTGGAGCGGAGCAGTTTCTGAGGACCTCTGGAGGAGCAGAGTGGAGCAGCTGGTAAAGCGGAGCAGTTCGTGGAGAAGGCAGAAGCAGAACCCACGGAGAGGCAGGGCAGTTGGCCCTGGACCACGTAAGGTGCCCCTTTCTACCCAGGCTGGGGGGAGGAACCTCTACAGATAAACTCTCGAACTCTTTGGTGGCATTGACAAGAGACTTTTGGGTTGTTGGACTTTGGGGTGATTGGACTTAAACCCCTAAGGCGAAAAAGGACAGTGCCAAACGTACTTGCAGGTGGGTTTTTGTTTATGGTTTGTGTTATAACCCTGTTTGTGGTGTTTCTCCAATGGGATGCCGCATTGATTCCTTCCTTTATTAAAAAGATTTTGCTACACTCAGACTCCGTGCTTGCGAGAGGGGAAGTATTGCCTCCTAGAGGCGCCCAGGGGGGTGTGGTATGTGAGTGTCCCAGGTCACTGGGTGGGGGCTCGAGCCAGTTATGCACTGTGTTATGAAACGGAACCCCTGGATATTGAACACGGCCCTTGTTGCTGCCAACTCAGAGAGGCAGAAGGGTTACATAATCAAGCCAAAAACTTAGTGTCACTTATTTTTTTCTCTGTCCTAGCAAGAATGAATTGAATTTTGTGACTTTCTGGAAAGTGCAGAGAGATTAAATGTGGGGAATTCAGTCTCAGTGTTTGTGAGCTGATGTTTTCCTCTCACAGGTCAGTGCCTGCATTGAAATAGCAAGAGGAATCTAAGGGCTGCTGTACGCTGGGCACTGAACTGGAAGAGCGACATTTCTCAGGGTGTGAACTCCACCCCCCAAACCCATAGAGTTAAAGTGACCTAGCCCTGATTAGATAGTGCTAAATAAAAGGAAGAATTGTTCTGTCCATGTAGCTATTACAGGGATGGGAAAACCCCTCCAGTCACTGTCTACTCCAGAGTGCTATAGCAGTGCCACAGCAGTGTTTGAAGTGTAGACAGAGTGAAACTAGATCTGGCTCCAGTTTGCACTGTGGATGCTCAGGCACATACAGTATGTCTACACTAGGGGATTATTCCGATTTTACAGAAACCAATTTTTGGAAACAGATTGTGTAAACTTGAGGGCACACAGCCACACTAAGCACATTAATTTGGCTGTGAGCACAATTATGCTCCAATGTCACAGAAACTGGTAAATAATCCCAGTGCCCAGACGTGAAGGCATCTGAACAACAGACCACAGCAAACCTGGCACCCAAAGCACAGGGGGGATTGGGGGTTTGTTCTCCTTGCTTAGCCATGTGCAGTCGCACAGAGAGCGCGTTTAAAAGTCTCTCCTCCCACAGAGCGGGAATGGGAAATGATTCTCAATTTGAAGCCTAATGTGAATGAGGATGTCTGGACCAAGGGGCCAGGGACTGGCCTTTGCTAGAGAAACCACCATCAAGTTTTAGCAAATTAGGAAAAATCAGCAAATAAGAACAACCTCAGGTATCAGTAAAAAAATCCCACAGGGAGCAGTTTCTGGCACTACACCTGCACAACTCTGCTCCCCGCTCTTCTCGGCCTCCTGCTCTCTGCTTAGCTCAACCCCGCTCTGGCCCAGGCAGTTCCCGCTCCCATGGAGGATGGGACAACGGCCAGCTATAGGAACTGCAGGATCCAATTCGAATACCTGGCAGTGGTCCAGGTCTTCAGCGGCACTTCGGCAGTGGGTCCTTCACTCGCTCCAAGTCTTCCATGGCACTGAAGGACCCGCCACCGAAATGTCACTGAAGACCTGGAGTGAGTGAAGGACCCACAGCTGAAGTGCCACTGAAGACTCAAGCTGCCACCAGATGAGTAAAAATTAAAAAGTTAGGCTCTCTTCTTTAAGGCGTGGGGCCCTTATAGGTGCAGGCATGGGGCCCTCTTAGGTGCGGGGTCCAGTGTGGGGGAATCGGGGGAATTGACCTAAAGCTGGCACTGCATGGGACCCCCTGGCCTGGTGACTCCCTCATTACACTGCCTGGCTTGTCAGTCCAGCTAACTTGGAGCTTTGGCCTCTCCCCATTGCCCCTGGGGACTGTCAGTCTCAGGGGCCTGATTTCCCACTGACCCTTTCCACCTCTATTGGTGCTAGGAACTAGCCAACCGACCCCCGCACCACCTCCCACCACCACACACACTAAGTTTTAGTAAAGGGTCAACAGTCCCTTACACAAGCCAGCCCCGTGAGGGTCACTGATGGCCAGAGAAGGCAGCACAAGCTGTTTCCATGGTGTAATGGGCAACACTTGGGACACTGAATCCTGCAATCTGAGTTCAACTCTCAGTGGGACCTGGTGTTGGCTTGTGGTAAAACCCTGGAGCTCACAGTCCTCAACTTCCCTGTCTCTAGTTGTACAAGAATGAGTCTTTTCCCTCCTGCTGGGTGACTCACCCACGGGAGCCAGGTCTTTGGTCATGATGGCCACAATGTGTTGGGGCTCTAAAACTTGCCACCCTAGTTGCTCATTCCTGCAGTTTGACATGGTTGTTGGGATTCTCGCTGCTTCAGCTGGTGCCCACAAGTTTGGTCCCTGTGCTTCCTGCCACACTTTTCCTCTGGCCCACATGGCGCTTGAAGAAAGGAGTGCCAGGGCTGGGATTAATAGTCAGGGCTTGGCAGGAGGGAGGAAGAGCCCCAGGCTGGAGCCCCACACACCTTCCCTCCTCCGGGCACCTAGAGCAGAGGCAGCCCAGCTCTGTCTACTGGATACCTCGGCAGAGTAGGTGAGTTCATGGAAATACAGTCTGGTCCCAAAGCCTCCTCCAACCCTGCTCATCACTAGCTGTCAGGGGAGAGCTCGTTCACACCTCGCTTACAAATCATCATTTGAAATTCTAAGGGTACATCTTCACTACCCGCCGTATCGGCGGGTAGCAATCGATTGCTCGGGGATCGATATATCGCGTCTCATCTTGAAGCGGTATATCGATCCCCAAAAACTCTTATATCGATTCCGTAACTCCACCAACCGGAATGGAGTTGCGGAATCGACAGGGGGAGCCATGGACATCGATCCTGCGCCATGAGGACGGTGAGTAATTCGATCTTAGATACTTCAACTTCAGCTAGGTTATTCACATAGCTGAAGTTGCGTATCTGAGATTGATTTTCCCCCGTAGTGTAGACCAGCCCTTAGGTTGGTCAACATTGCTGAAGCCAATGCCCCGACATTGTCAGCAAACACAACAGCTGCGTGAGGAAACCTGGCTTTGTCCAGACTTTCCAAACCTATTTAACTTTCTCAAGTACAAGTATTTTTCATACGTTTTACCTGCTTTTAAAGTGTGTGTTAACGTTTCAATTTCCATTCAAATTTGCAACCAATGACAACATTGGCAGAGCTGCATGTAACTAGTTGACAACTGGGGTTCGGGGTGTTGGGGAAATTCGAGGGAGGGGGTGCCCAGCTCCCTGGCTGTGGGGCGTATAGGGAATGCCCAGTTTCACTGAATTGAGTCTCCTACTGCAGCACCTCAGTAGGTTACATCAGAGAGGAGCTGCAGGGTCTAGGCAGTGGGATGCCTGTGCCTTTAAGAGCCCAGCCTTGGGAAGCCCATGCTGAGAGGTGCTGGCTGTGGGAGGGGAAATAAAAAAGTCCCTTTGCTCCCTGCCCCATGTTTGCAAACACTGGAGTCTCAGCCCCCAGGGGTAACTGTTACCTCTCTGCCCCTGCCTGTGCCGGGGTTTGACCCTCTGGCAGCATTTCTCCCTGGGCTTAACTCCGGCTCCTTCTCTCGTCCCTGATTTTGCCCTACAGCCCCTCTCCTAACTCTGCCTCCAGCTGTTTAACCCCCCCCGACCAACCCATTTCCACCCCCTGCTCAGACCCTGGCCACCCTCTTCTCTGACTTGCTCCCCTTTGCCCCTTGTTAATCTCTGTAGAAAGTAGGGGGTGCTGGGTCCCATTCTTGGGGGGGAGGCGGGCTGGGCACCTGGCCCCTGCCTGCCCAATGCTCAAAGCACCCCCCACGATCTTGCGAATGTTTGCCAAGTGCTGCAGGGTCACCTGAAGTGGGGAGAGAGACACGATTAGGGGGTGATGTAGCCAAGGATGCCTCACCCAATACTGAGATGCAGCCACCTCTGGGGTGGGTTGCACAAGTCAGCAAATGAATTTGCAACCGGAAACGCACTGAAAGGCAGAAGCAGCTGCAGGAAGTGGAGAAAAAGCAGGAGCCCTGGATCCCAGCCCTGCCCCTCTCCGACTCTATCCCCTAACCTCCACTTTCCTCCCAGAGTTGGGGGGAGAACCCAAGAGTCTTGATCCCCAGCCTTGCCCACCCCCATATTTCGATATGATTCCATCCAATAGCTGCCTCCCCAAATTGCAGAGCAGCACCACAGGGCAGACCAGGGAACTGCCTGTTTGCACAGGATGGGCGACGCCAGTGCCCCAGGGTGCGGAGAGATGATGCTAAGGGAGAAGCAGGCAGCAGACAGCCTCCATGACAGAGAAGGAAGTTCTAGGGGGTGCCATGCTGCAAGGAGTGAGGGAGGTTGGCAGGGAATGGCAGGATCTTCCCTCATAGCAGGTGCATCTGTTTCCCCACCGCAATTCCTTCCCAGCCCAGCCCCGGCCCAGGCTAATCCAGGCCCAGCTACCAGGGTTAAATTTGGCCTGGATTTCCCAGCTGCTGGTGGAGGGGAATGGGGCTGGGGAGCATGAGTATCTACTCCCCCTTCCTCTGACACAGTTGCATGGGAACTGACCAAAGGAGCCTGCAGCATTGCTGCCTAGAGGAAACTGAGGCATCAGCCAGTGACTGATACATCATGGCTCTCCTCATCCTCATCCTTTTTTCCATATACAACCTGGCGAGGGGAAGGGGGTAAGCTCAGGGCAGTTGCACAGTTAACCTGTGGAACTCCTTGCCAGAGGATGTTGTGAAGGCCAAGACTATAATAGCGTTCAAAAAAGAACTAGATAAGATTATGGTGGATAGGTCCATCAAGGGCTATTAGCCAGGGTGGGCAGGGATGGTGCCTGTAGCCTGTTTGCCAGAAACTGGGAATGGGCGGCAGGGGATGGATCACTTGATGATTCCCTGCTCTGTTCATTCCCTCTGGGGCACCTGGCACTGGCCACTGTCAGAAGACAGGAGGATACTGGGCTAGATGGACTTTGCATCTGAACCAGTCTGTCCGTTCTTATGTCTCCCTTGGAGCAACAGTGACACCCAGTGGGCAGTCAGAGTAACGCACACAAGATGTTTTCCTTGGCGCAGCAGTGACACCCAGTGGGCAGTCAGAGTAATGCACAGAAGGTGTTTTCCTTGGCGCAGCAGTGACACCCAGTGGCCAATCAGGGTAACACACAGAGCATGTTTCCCTTGGAGGAGTAGTGACACCTCGTGGTCATTCAGGGTAATGCACAGAAAGTGTTTCCATTGATACAGCAATGACACCCAGCGGTCAGGTGGTGTAATGCACAGCGCGTGTCTGCCTTCTAGGAGCAGTGACACCCACGGACCAGTCACGGTAAGGCACAGAGTGTATTTCTCACCAAGCTGCGTAATGCACAGAGCATGTTTCCCATGGAGCAGCAGTGACACCCAGTGACCAGCAGGAGTGGCATCAGACTCTTCTCGTTTGGTGGGAGACCGAGGTGGGTAGACAAAAAAAATTGGGGGGCTGTGCCCCCCCATCACCTGGCCTCTCCCATGCCTCTGCTCCTTCTCAGTTAAAGGCCAGGCTCATCTCCTCTCCCACTGGCCAGGGTTTACAGCAATACAACCTCTATTAAAATAAAATAGTGAACAGTTTACTTTCAATAAGCTAAATCTGTCCAAATTTTAGTATTAAATCCAAAGTTCTTAAAGATCCCATCAACAACCAAAACCTAAATGAAAATTTGAAACCAAAAACAATGCTTAATTTAAAACCCAAACATTAAGAAAAACTTTGTTTTTAAAAATAAAAACTAACAAATGCCATAAATTAATAATTTCAAGGTTTTATCAAAAAGGTGTGCTACAGCAGGATGATAAAATAACATCAAATAAATAAGCCTGAACTCTAAAACCTCCTATAAAGGAATTGAATCCTTGAATACTGGCCAAATCTGTATAAAATATGCAGAAGTATGTCAAAACTGGTGTTGCAGGTCAGCCATTCGAATCCAGCAAATGTCAATTAAAATCTCCATTCCAACTTAAAAAACCAAAACAACCCCATAAACCAAAACAGTCACCGCCTGAAACAAACCTGCACAGAAGCAAAATTAAACCTGTGCCAACATTGGTACAAATGATGTAAATGTCTAATTTTAACTTCTTGTTTCTTGCAGGAGGAAAGTGTTTTGCACCCCAGTAACCAGGCTATCACTGCAGCTTTCCTTTCACGAAATAAGATTTTTACCAAATATAAATTGCCCTCAAATTTCTCTAAGAGAAATTGAAATTGTATCTTTGCACTAATATCCCAAGTGTGTAAGTCCATCCCTTCAGAGCAGCACCACACCCTGAGCCCAGGGGAGAATCCCAACTAGTTTGGGCATTTGTAACCCTGGGGCCTGAAGCTGATGAGAGAAAGGGAAGTGAGCCATCTTGGAGCTTTCCGATACCACCTGCTGGGAGCACAGGGAATTGACTGAGCGACGTCCTGGCTGATTTTGACCTTGTTCTCCAACAGCAGGCTCCACTGGAGAGCTCGGGAGTGACATGACCATGGGAGCACCCTATGTACATATTAAAATCTGGCATTTGGGGGCCATTGGGGTGAAATGTGGGTACTTTTGGGGTTGGGTCCCACATGCGAAGGGATGTGGACAATTTGGAGAGGGTCCAGCGGCGGGCAATAGAAATGATTAGTAGGCTGGGGCACATGACTTACGAGACCCTACAGGCCATATCCTGTATGTTAAGCTAAGGCAAGGTTAGCATATCTATATTGTGACCTTTTACTAAGAAAGCAAAGTTGACCTGTATATTTTTACTTAAATAGATAAGTACTCACGCCTGTCTAAGACCTTTACTTAGACCAATCGACAATGGAGAATGGCATAGGTTTTTTTTTTCAGTATTCTACCCACAGACTTAACAGGTACAACACAAGGGAACTTATGTGCATATGTACATGTCATCAACATGCACAAACATACTAGCCTGTGAAGTAAGTGTACCCTAACGTTTTGTGGGTGAGGAATGAAATTTCGACATAGGAGGAAGGATTTCCGGTGCCTGTGCCCTATAAAAGAGGTAACCCACCTCACTAGAGCACTTCACTCTATCATTCTGACTTTCTTCCTCCACTCTCTCTCTATGTACTAGCAGTAGGCTGTACTTGTTCTGAAACTTTAAGTTTCAAGGGAACTAGGCTAAGCTCCATTTCCGTAAGTTTTTATTCTTTGTTTATTAGGTTTTGATTTTAAGTTTAACTTAGTCAAGTAAACCCTAAGTAACAGTAGCTTTTTCTAAGCGCTGCATCTTTCACTCAAGAATTGAGAAACCTGAACTGCAAGGCTGGTTCTGTGTCTCTTACCACCAGGTTATCAAGGAATTGTGGTAAGAGACATTAACCAAAACTTTGTTGCATATAATGCCCTATGTATCTATTGAATAGCAGTAAAGCAACTGTAACTTTATAACTCAACTAAATTAAATAAAATGTAAGCTAATAAATTAAATTTTCATCATATTATCCAAATTAATATTATTAGTACACCCTAAATCAGGGTACATGGGACAGAGAGTTGGAGTGCAGGTGGATGAGGGCACTGGGCTTGGGAGTGCAGGCTCTAGGGTGGGATTAGAATGAGAGATTTAGGGTGCAGTAGAGGGCACGGGGTTAGGGCAGAGAATTGGGCTGTCAGGGCTTTGGAACAAGACCAGGAAAAAGAGAATTGAGGTGAAAGAGGGAGATCAGGCTAGAGCAGAAAGTGGTGGGGGAAAAAGAAGTTTGAGCTGTAGGTGGGAAGAAAAAACTCAACCCCCCTCTTATCAGGGCATCTAAGAACTAGATGAAAGACATCTCTCCCACATTGCAATAGCAACTCCAGTGGGCCTGGGCTGAGGGGAGAACTCTTCTCCCCAACAGCTCCAGTTAGTTTGGGCTTTAGACATCTTGCCTCCACAGATCTGGTGTTCTTGGGCTGGGACAGGGGAGGGGCTCCTCTCCTCTCCATTTGGGACATGGCGGGATGAGAGATGTGACAGAGCTTTACGGGAAATCATTATTTGCCTGATTCATGTGCCAGTCCTAGTCTCTGCTGACCCAAACAAGCCATTTATCCTGCATGCTGATGCCAGTTTGGAGGGTTTGGGAGCAGTCTCGTACCAGGAAGTGGAAGGCAAATGTAAATCTGTAGCCTTTGGCAGCTGAGGACTGTCTGATAGCGCAACTTGCTATCCCATCCACCAGCTGCAGTTCTTGGGCTTGAAATGGGCCATCACTGAGAACTTTGGAGACTACTTGTGTGGTGCTCAGTTTCAGGTAAGGACAGAGAACAATCCACTGACTTATGTGTTAACAAGGGCTAAGCTGGATGCTGCAGGGCAGAGAGGGGTGGCTACTTTTGCTAGCTGTGACTTCAGCATTCAATACCAATGATTTGGTATAATAGGGAGTGTGATTTACCAGGAGCACCAATTCTTGGTTGTGGGGAGGATGTATGCAGGGTCAGAATGAACTCTACCCTGACATCTGTTGGTGATGTGTTGTAAAAGTCTTTTGTTGCTGATGTGCATGGTCACACCCACCCCGCATTGCATGATGGGAGTGCTTGTCCAAATGGTCATTTCGGCTGCTGTGAGATCTCCAATCTCTTTCTTATTAGGGCAGGAGTAATAAAGTGTAGTTATCCTGGTGATATGAATCAAGGACAGTAGAACGGTCCTTAGCAGGTCATGCTTTTGGGAGTCACCCGAACCTACATATATCTCATTAGGCAAGGGACATGGGTTCCAAAGCATAGTGAAATAAAAAAGGTTGAAAATGATTATTTAAATTTAGTACTATGGATGTTTTTTGAAGCTTTTAGCTGCAGATTTTATGGCTTTTTTTTCTTTTTT
>NC_066623.1:43662997-43728104 GCF_025201925.1 Gopherus flavomarginatus
CTACTGACACTACACCCCCATATTCATCATAGTGGTATGATTATAATATGATTAGGACATAATTATGATCTATTTTGTAGAAGATGCATCATGTGTGGTGTCACTGGAAAAGTTCTGATTTGCTGAATATGATTATCCTATTTGTGTGCACATATCATGTTCGTATCTGAAGTTATGGATATTGACTCTGTATCTGTATTTCAAATGTGCTTACTCTGGGTAACACCCACAATGAGCCTTTCAGGTACAACAATGAAGAAGCCAGACAGTGCTGATGGCTCAACAAAGACAATGGACTGTGGAAGAGCTTAGCCTTCCTGTGAATGTTTCAGCCAGCCTATGAGTCATGGCTACTATGACTCAGCAGGGCCTGTGACCAGACCACATGACACTAAACTCCATTTTAGTACCTGTATTTTTCCACAAACTGGACTAGGAACTGAGTTTGGAACAAAAGGTTCCCACCATATGGAAAAGCTACATAAGGTGGGGTGTGACATCATCTCTTGGCCTCATTCTCCACACAAGAGAACTTCTGGAAACACCTGAGAAACAAAAACGGATGTGGGGGAAGTGCTGCTCCCAGGATCAAGAGATTTCTAGCTTGTGTATGGAAACTTGGGGGACTGCTTGTACCATCAGTCAGGGTGAGAAATTGCTAATTCAAATTCTATCCATCTAGTATGTTAGGCTTAGTCTGAGTTTTGGTTATTTGCTAAATAATCTGCTTTGATCTGTTTGTTATCACTTATAATCACTTAATCTATCTTTCTGCAGTTAATAAACTTGTTTGATGCTTTATCTTAACCAGCGTATTTTGAGTGAAGTGTCTGGGGAAAATCTCAGCTTGTTGTGCACATCTGTCCCATATCGAGGGGAAGGGGAACTACATTAATGAGCTTGCATTATAGAGATCCCTGTGCACTATAAGATGGTATCATTCTGGATTTATACTACAGCAAGTGTGCAAGGTTGGGGAGTGGGAAATTGGCTCTTGTCTTCTATCTGTCCTTGAGTGGCTTAGGTAACGCACTCAGGTAGCTTAGTTGGCTGCATGGCGCCCACCTGCCTGTATGTGTTTGGGTTGATAACAGGCCCTGGAGAGGCTGGCGAAATCTCCAGCCAAAGCAGTGTGAGAAGGGCCAGCCCAGCGTGAGGGTTAGAGGACCACAGCAGTTTCCCAGAAGCTCCACAAACTGCCTTCCTGGGGGTGACAACCCATCACGCCCTACACTACACAAGTCTCAGCAGGTTTGTCACATGCTGTCCCCTCCCTTTCTCCACCCGAGATATTTCCTGCTTCCCACCACCTCTAGCAATTTCCCACCCTCTTATGCATTTACTGCTCCTCAACCTCCAAGCAGAGACCGCCACCCTGATAATCTCTTACCTGAGCCAGCTCCATTGCAGCCATTTCCCTTGCCCCTGGGAGGACGAGATGATCTGCAGCTGAAACATGGATGTTATTCTCCTGGCCTGCCTGGGGTGAAAAGGGCAAGGACGTGAGAATTCAGACTAGGCTTTTGTCCATTCCACAAGCCGATACCCCCAGCTTTTCCCCTGCTAATGCACTTCTAGGTTCTAGCACACTGTGAAGCACAGAGTGACCTTACTTCCAGTACAGCCTAGTCCCCTCCACCAGGGTGTAAACCCTCTGACACATGGGGGAAACCCTCCCAGTAACAGTCTCTCTCTTACACATATCAAGTTTGTGGACAACACCAAGCTGGGAGGGGTTGTAAGTGCTTTGGAGGATTCGATTAAAATTCAAAATGATCTGCACAAACGGGAGAAATGATCTGAAGTAAATAGGATCAAATTCAGTAGAGACAAGTGCAAAGTACTCCACGTTGGAAGGAACAATCGGAGGCTGGAGAAGAGCAGAAACAAAGGAGTCACTTTGGGGGATTCTCCCTGTCATTGTCCCCAAGGCAGCTGTCTCAGGTTTACAAAGGTGTTTCATGTTCCAGCCTTTATACGGTCTCTCCTGGGAGTGCCCCTTTCATGGACTGGGCCTAGTTTTAGTTTTTGGTAGTTAACAATCTTGGTTTATTGTTCATCTAACCAGTATGTGTGGATTGAAGTGTGTTGGAAACTCTGTTTGGGATAACAAGCTGGTGCATGTCATTTTCCGCTGATAAAATGACAGACTTCATATGAGCTTGGGTCGTTCAGTAGCGTGCTGGACAGTGCAAGATGCACATTTCTGGGGGAAAGTTGGGCACTTGAGAATTTGCTGGTTTTCTCCTGAGGTGTAATTCATGAGTGGCTGTCTAGCAGCACTCAATACTGTGTAGTTGGGAGTGAGTTACATGCTGGAGACTGTGTGTTAATTGGCCAAGAGGGGCTGTTCTCGAGGGAAAACAGTGCAAAAGGCACCCCATGCTGGAGGACTGAGGGGACAGCTATTTAACAGTCCAGATTGTACTCTGGGTAACATCACAGACACTCATTATGACAGAGCCTCTTACAACACAGAGAAAGTAAATCCATGTCCCAGAAATCGAAGACTCCAGACAGAGGGCAAGTGTCCCTGGCACTGCTTCTTGCTGACAGAGAGGTTCAGAGACAGTGTGAGAATCCTGGGGAAGCTGGGAACAGGAAGCATGGGCTGGCGGGGTTCGGTGGAGAAAGGGAACAGGAATGGCAGGGATATTACTGAATCCAGGATCTCAGCAGTACTAGATGACAGGATAGCACATAGTGCAGCCCATTGGAAAACACAATCCCAACTATACATACAAAATGATGGGGTCTAAATTAGTTGTTTCCACTCAAGAGATGGATCTTGGAGTCACTGTGGATAGTTCTCTGAAAACATCCACTCAGTGTGCAGCAGCAGTGAAAAAAAGTGAACAATGTAGGAAATAATTAAGAAAGTGATAGATATGACAGAATATCTCATAGATCATATCTGTAAAAACAGCAAATAAATCCATGATACACCCACATCTTGAATACTGCATGCACATGTCACGCCATCTCAAAAATAGATATATTGGAATTGGAAAAGGTTCAGAAAAGGGCAACAAAAATGATTAGGGGTATGGGACAGTTATGCCAGACCTAACCCCCAGTTTCACTTGAGCAAACAGGAGATATTTGACACTGTGCAATACGGCTCCTGTGCTCTGTTCCCAAAGTGTTCTGCAGCAGAGGAGGGTCTCTGGTATTATGTGTGTCACTGGCCTATTGGGGTGATGCTGAAACAGGACAGGGTACAGATGGCACTGTGGGGGTGGCGTGAACCTTCACTCTTCATTTCCCCTTCCAAGAACAGAAGGGACAGGAACCCTTACCCAGCGAGGTCACAGTCTCATAGTTCTCCTGCATGACATCCCAGTAGAGGGCTCTCTGAGTGGGGTCCAGCAGAGCCCACTCTTCCCTGGTGAAATACATAGCCATCTCCTTGAAGGTCACCAGCCCCTGAAAGAGTAAGAGTCCAACACTAAGGACTTGCTGCCCCACTCACAGCCCCACTATTTGTGGCAGAGAAGAGTGAATCAAATGGAAGCTCTGGGTGGATCATAGTCAGGAGAGTCCCACCTCGACCTGGCTCAGAGTATCCAGCAAATGCCAGGGTGAGGGGATGAAGAGAGAGCCCCTTATCTCTCCCAGCATATCCATCACCCCCCTACTAGCCACTGACTGATACAGGAGATGGAGCCCCTAGCAGGGTCCAGGGAGAGCTCGCTGGTAGGATGCCCAACACCCTCCTCATTGTGAGGAGCGGGATATGAAGGGAGAGGCAGCTCCAATAAGCCTGACTCATGGGTGTCCCCTTTATATCTCACAGCAGCTGATGGTTAATGAGCTCAGGCTCCAGCACTAGGAGTCTGGTCAGTTTGACTAGCTCCATGTAGGTGGGTTATTTTCTCTCTTCACAAATTAGGGCATTTCCACCTCCAAACCTCCTGGGTCTGTTCCTAGAATCTAGGCCACTTAGTAAATAACTCCCAGCAGGTCTGCCACACCCTGGCCTCCTCCTTTCCCCACGCTGTGAATTTCCTGCCCCGCTCCCAACCTCCAAACCAGACTCTGCAAACCTTTCCCACCTCTGGTGTATTTGCTCTCCCTTTCCTCCAGCAGGAACCCACCAGCAACCCCCCGATAATCTCTACCTGGACTGACTCCACTGCAGCCATTTCTCTTCCCTGTCCAACGCCAGGCTGGGATGAGCTGGAGCAAAACATTCTGCAGCCTGTCTGGGGGAGAAGGGCAGTTGTGGGCGTTTCAGAACCGGTTTTAGTTAATTTCACATCACAATTCCCCCAGGCCCTTTCCCTGCAGACAGACACCCTAGATTCTGTCATGCTGGGAAATGCTCAATCTGTTTATTACAATTTAGACCTGGCCCCTCCTGCCAGGCTAAGTCCACAGACACATTTTTAACCTCCCTTCTCTCTCCCCTCACCCCTTCTCTGAACACAAGGCTAGAAAAGAGCAGAACCAAAGGAGTCACTGTGGGGGATTCCCTCAGACACTGACCCCACGGCAGCCACACCCCAGCAGGGGGAATATGGAGTCAGGAACTGGCTTTTGCTCTGTCTGATCCTTGTTTGTTCACTGGAAAGTGGTTCTGCCCCAGGATGCAGCAATACATGTGTCTGGGTGGACTAGAGAGCTGGAAATCTCTCCCCCACATTCATTTCTCCCACTGCCCCTTTCAGTCTCTCCTTCCCCTGTCCTCTCTCCCTGCCCCTCTGGCTGGGACAGTCCCATTCCTGGGGGCTTTGCTCTTCCATGGCTGGATTTCCTCCTGGCAACCGCTAATGGGAGGAGAAATGAGGTGGTGTTGTTTGTGCAGAGTCACTTTCTTGCCAGACGCTAGGACATTCCCTGAGGTCTTTCAGTTACCTGGAGACTCTGGCTCAGAATTTAGTAGTAACAGGGCCCAGGACTGCCCTAGGGGGCTAGGACCAGCTGCAGAAAGTCATCCCCTGGGCCGGGCAGAGAAGAAGCTTTAATTAAGGTCACTTCCCAGCACAGAGCCCCACTGGGGAGCAGCAGCTGCCAAGCCTGGTCTCCCAGATCACAATGGAGGCTGCAGCATCTGACCCAGGAAGCTGAACCCCAATAACCTGAGCAGAGAGGGACAGAGTGTATGAGCAGCTTCCCTCCTTTAGCTCTCGGGAGAGCAGCTAATGGGAGCCCCTTCTCACAGGGAGAATGGCTGATCTCATTTGACCCACTGTCCATCTGGAATCACTCCTTGTCTTTCCATACAGTGACTCTGGATTAACAACGGTCTCAATGACACCGGATTTCAGAAAGAATGAGTTCAGAATGCTGTGGAAAAGACCATCGTGTGGCAGTGCTGACTCCCTTCCCACCTCCCTCACCCCCGCAGATCTAGGACAAGGACTGGGGGCAAAAATTTTCCAAACGGAACCGAAAGTTCCTGCAGTTTTCAAAAGAGGAGAAAAGTAAATTCTGTGATTTCACACTAACAGTGTTTGCTAAGTGGACAGAAAGTTATCACAGTGACAGGGCACGTGACTGGGGAATGGACTTGGTGACCTGATGACTAGGAGCCAGAACTCTGGTACAAGTTGACCAGAGAGAAGGATCATGGTTAGCAGCAGGCCTCAGACACCCCCTAGTACCCAGAGCCCAGATCCCCCAGCCAGGGGCCCCAGACACCCCCCAGCCAGGATCCCATGAGATATTCCCTGGGACTCAGCCCCCAGAGTCCCTGGCCAGGGACCCCAGATATCCCTCAAAGCCCCACCGGCCAGAGAACCCCCACCACACCATGATTGCCAGGTTGGGAATCCCAAAGGGTTCCCCCCACCAAGAGCCCCCAGCAGCCAGGGACCCCCTCAAGGGACCACCCCTCCACTGGGAACTCAGTCCCTCACTGCCTGCCTAGGAACTTCCTCACCCTCCAGAACGATCTACCCTGACATTTGCCTGGGACCCCTTCCTCTGCCCAGTGTGACCCCCTGATGCTTTACAGTGCGACCCATCACTCTGCTTCCCTGGCATGCCCTCACCTAGTGCCAGGGATCCCCTCCCCCAGCTCTGTGCACTGGGCATGGCAACAAAACCAGGAACCAGCGGGGGAAGCACAGACAGAGCCCCTGGCACAGAACCAGGCTCCCTCTAACCCTCTTTCCCGCCTCCCCAAGAGACACCCACCCCCACTGTTCTGCAGCCACCAGGCCCCCAGCGATACCCACCTCCAGGACCCATAGCCTCAGAGATGGGCACATCAGAACCACCACCCCCGAAAACCCCAAACCTCCACAACCCACCAACCTGACTAGGGTACCCCCTGCCCAGCCACCCAGAGGCCTCCCCCTACCACAATGCCCCTTCAGCTGCAATCTCCCCACACAGACACCTTCCCTGCCCCTGCAAGTGTTACCTCACAGAGTGTGAGAAGTGGCTAGAAAGTTAACACCACCTCCTGCTGGCCAGTCACACAGGCAGAGGGAGCCTGGGGAGTGCTTCTTTAACAGGAGAATGGAAGGCCTGGAGGGCAAGAAAGGTCCACGGGCTGTCACTAGCAAATAATGCTCACCATGGATCCACCCCAGAGGCGGCTGCATCTTAGCACATTGGGAAACAACCTATCATATTCAATTAGAAATAAAACAACTAGAGAGAAGTGGGGCAAATGTTTGGGGCATTTTATATCAATCTTTGAGACACGCAGAGAGAACCCTGTCACAAACGACATTTGATAACATGAGAGAAAACCACCAAGATCGGAGGGGATTTGATGTTGCTATTAAATAACTAGTGGAAAAGGGGGACTGTTGGACTGGATTTTATATGACTGTCCAATACATAAACAGAATGTGATGGTCCCCCCCGACCACGGGGCAACCATTCACGTGAGCAGCTCAGAGCCCTTTGAGGAGCTGATTTAAGGGCGGGGGGGAGCTGGAAGGCTCCCTGGACAATGGAAGGGGGCCGCAGGGGAATTGGGAAATGGGGTCTGGTCAGTCTCCATGGGGGATGTGCTCCTCCCTTCCCTTCCCTGCCCTGGCAGAGAACGGGAACCTCATCCCATCCCACTCCAGTGGGAGCCATGTTCTGGGGAATGACCCAGGGCAACAATTTCCCACCCAAACAAGGACAAATCGCTGCAGATAAAATGGGTGGGACAATCCACCCCCCATCGGAGAGATTTGAAATTGACATTTGAGAAGTATGGATAGAAAAGAGAAAATCAGAGGCAATTAGAGAGCTGAACATTGGGAGGGCGGGGGAGGAGAATCTCCCTGGATTTTATAGCCACGTGTGATAATGAGAGAGAAAAGGGGAAATCTTGAGAGAATGTGTGTGTGGGAGGAAGTGGGAAAAACAGGGACAGGATCCAGTTAACTCACCTCCCTCCCACCCCGGGAATGTCCTGGCTGCACAGAGACAGATCTACCCCGCCTCACCCCAGTGACCTCCCCCCCCCTGCAACTCCGGCTTCTCCTCCCCCCCCTGACACCTCCGCCCTCACACCAAAGGGGGGGGCTCTGCCAGCGCCTCCCCCTGAGCTCAACTCCTGCTCCTCCTCCCAGCCCGGACTGTGCCCTTTAGCCCCCCATGAACCCTGCCTCCAGCTGCCTGACCCCCCCGCCCATTAATTTCCTGCTCTGCGCCCGCCCCCCCTACTCTCCCTGTTACTCCCCCGCCCCGCTCCAGCCCCGCCCCCAGCGCCCGGCGGAACGTTACGGCTGGTCCGGGCAGGGGGAAGGGCAGCGGCTTCAGTGGCTGTTACTGGGCATGCGCAGTGCCCGGGAGTAGCACATTGCTATGGGGAGTGATTTAATACACCGCCCCCCCCCGCCGGGCCCGGGGTCCGCCCCTCCCTCCCACAGGAAGGCCGGGCCCCAGCCCCCCCATCCCAGCGGGGCGGGCGGGCGGATTCTCCTGCAGCTCCACTGGGGCCGAGGCGCCTCCAAGGCTTCTCCCAGGCTCCCTGGGGCAGAGTCACTTTCCCGCCCCCCAGCGCCTCTCATTCCCCGGGGGCTCCGGGTCACAATGTCCCACCGCTATTCCCCCGCCTGCAGCTCCGGCTTCTCCCCTCCCGCCCCCGCCAGCCAAACCAAGGGGAATCTCCGGGCCCCAGTCTCTGTCCCCACCTGGATCCCAGCGGGGCCGGGGGCAGATCCTGGCTGCAGCTGAGAACAGCGTCTCCGCTCCGGCTCGGGCAGCTCCAGCGCTTCTGGCAGCAGGTGGAGAACCAGGGAGCAGCTGTTCAGCCTGGGCTCCGAGTCACAATGTGACAGAGCCCCGCCCCCAGGAGCTGCCCTGCCCATGGGCTGTGCCAGAGCCCCGCCCCCAGGAGCTGCCCCGCCCCTGAGCTGAGCCAGAGCCCCGCCCCCAGGAGGTGCCCTGCTCCCGGGCTGTGCCAGAGCCCCGCCCCCAGGAGCTGCCCTGCCCATGGGCTGTGCCAGAACCCCGCCCCCAGGAGCTGCTCCGCCCCTGCTCTGTGCTGGAGCCCCGCCCCGAGGAGCTGCCCCGCCCCCCGAGCTGAGCCAGAGCCCCGCCCCCAGGAGCTGCCCGCACCTGGGATGTGTCAGAGCCCCGCCCCCTGGAATTTCCCCATGTTGGGTCTCTGAGCTTTGTTCTCCTGTCGCCTTCTTCCCAGCATCCCCTGCTCCCTTCCTGTGTCTGCAAACACCCCCCATCCCCCGAGGCCGGCTGCAGTGCTCGCTGAGGCTGACTCCAGTGGCTGAAGTTGCCTCCATCTCTGCTTCACCTGGAGGGGGAGAGACAAAGAGAGGAGATGGTCCCAGGGTGTGAAACCAGAATCAGGGGGCAAGGAAAGAAGGACTGTTTGGAAAGGTGGGTTTTTTGTGTGTGGGGGGGTGAGCCAGAGGGATTCAGAAGAAGTTGGGCAGCAGAGGCTCAGGGAAATTGAGGGGAACCTTCTGGGTGTCTCAGTGTTGGCCAGGGTTTGTACAGCACCTTGCATAATATGGGGTCTGATCTCAGTCATGGTCTGTGCAGCACCTGGAAGCCCTGATGTCTGTTTCCTGATCACAGGCTCTGGGAATGGAGAGAAGGAAACCTCAGCACCTGAAGGTTAATGCAGCCCTGTGTGCAACCCCTGCTAGGGTGATCCGACAGCAAATGTGAAAAATTGGGATCGGGGTCAAGTATTAGAGGGTAGCCGTGTTAGTCTGGATCTGTAAAAGCAGCAAAGAATCCTGTGGCACCTTATAGACTAACAGACGTTTTGGAGCATGAGCTTTTGTGGGTTAATACCCACTTCCTCAGATGCATGTAATGGAAATATCCAGGGGCAGGTATATATATGTGTGCTAGCAAGCAAGCTAGAGATAACGAGGTCAGTTCAATCAGGGAGGATGAGGCCCTGTTCTAGCAGTTGAGGTGTGAAAACCAAGAGAGGAGAAACTGGTTCTGTAATTGGCAAGCCATTCACAGTCTTTGTTCAATCCTGAGCTGATGGTGTCAAATTCGCAGATGAACTGAAGCTCAGCAGTTTCTCTTTGAAGTCTGGTCCTGAAGTTTTTTTGCTGCAGGATGGCCACCTTAAGGTCTGCTATAGTGTGGCCAGGGAGGTTGAAGTGCTCTCCTACAGGTTTTTGTATATTGCCATTCCTAATGTCTGATTTGTGTCCATTTATCCTTTTCCGTAGAGACTGTCCAGTTTGGCCGATGTACATAGCAGAGGGGCATTGCTGGCATATGATGGCGTATATTACATTGGTGGATGTGCAGGTGAATGAACCAGTGATGGTGTGGCTGATCTGGTTAGGTCCTGTGATGGTGTCGCTGGTGTAGATATGTGGGCAGAGTTGGCATCGAGGTTTGTTGCATGAATTGGTTCCTGAGCTAGAGTTATTATGGTGTGGTGTGCAGTTACTGGTGAGATGGGGGTGGGGTTAATAGGCACCTATATAAGAAAAAGTCCCAAAAATTGGGACATCTAGTCATGCTAGTCCCTGCTGTTCTCATAAGGGGTCGGCTTAGAGAGGGTTTGGCTACACTTGCAGCTGTCCAGCGCTGGGAGTTAAAGCTGTCTTCCTACAGCTGTTTAGGGAAAGCGCTGCAGTGTGGACACACTGACAGCTACCAGCACTCTGTCATGGCCACATTTGCAGCGCTGTTGGGAGTGGTGCATTATGGGCAGCTATCCCAGCATTCAAGTGGCTGCAATGTGCTTTTCAAAAGAAGAGGGTGGGGTGGAGTGTGACACGGAGCGTGGGGGAGACAGAGCGAGTGGATTTTTGGAGCTGACACTGTGTCAGCTCCCTGCCTGGCAAGTTCAAGCCTCCTCCCCCACCCCTCTCTCATTCACTAAATGCAAATAGCCGCCTTTGTTTTTTTCCTCACAGACCAGATAAGCCGCTGAACCAAAACAGACCCCCCCCCCCGTGCCCACCCTGCTGCTTCTCTCCTCAAGCAAACACCAGCTGTGGGTGTTCCAAAGGGATCCCCCTGCCTCTGCTCATTCACTGCAAACATTAACTGTGTTTGGTTTTTAGATAAGCAGGTCCGGGAGCCTTGAGCTCACAACAAAACAAACAGAGGCATCACACCAAAACAAAGAGCGTTATCTCTACTTAAAAGCATTATGGGAAGGTTCCAGAGGTCAGTGACAGCGTAGTAAGATTAATCACTGTTTACACTGGCACCCCAGCGCTGCATCACCAGCTCTGTTCTCTTTATTCCTCTCGTCGAGGTGGAGCACATGCAGCACTGAAGCCAGGGTGATACAGCGCTGTATGTGCCTTGCCAGTGATAAAGAAGACTAACCCCCGGCCCAAAAGCCGGGTTATAAACAGGGTCGTAATCATTTCGAGGACTTAGGCCTCAATCATACTAACATATAGCAGAGTAAGAAAGTTGATTTTCCACTAACCCTCCTGAGGCTCACTCTCTGATTTTACCATACACTATCCTAACACCACTATTATAACACTATTATATTACTAAATGCTGCTAAATCGCTGCTATATGGGGTTAAAAAACTGGAAGATCCCTAAAATAACCAGTCTACCACTGCCAGAAAACTAACAGCTGTTGGGTCATTATAGGTTATTAAGTAGCTCCTGCAAGCATAAAATATAAATCATAATAACTCAACTAACAGAACAAATAAGTATCTTTGGAACATAAGTTCCCCAAAATTACTTGAGAACCAGCTGCTTAAACCGCAAGTGAGGAATAACCGGGGTGTCAAGGTCTTGGCAATAGAAGGAGCTTCCTAAGAGGAAGTACAAAGGAACAAGCTTAGCAATTTTAGCTCTTTTTGCAATAATTGTTTTGAGAACATGTCATGTATCACCCAAATAAGGCAATGACAAATGTACAAGCTCATATGATAATTTGCGGTTTTAGGCTTTATAAACACAGGTATCTCTGCTGTAAGGTAGAGCAGCTTACCTCTTGCTAGAGGACTAGTCGTCTCTCCATGCATATGCGTGTATTCTCTGATTAATCAATAAAGGAGCCTCAGGCTGTCTGATCAACTCAACTCGTTGGTGGTCATTTTCCACGACAATTTTGTGCATTGGCCGGGAACCCACAAGAGGGCTTCTTCTGAAGCGGAGGACCGCAGGCAGTCTCCTTCCAACCCCAGGGCCCAACTAAGGTAAGAGACCTTTTTAAATATCTAGTGGAGTTGGCAGAGGACTGGTCTGTAGGCTCCGGTTTGGGGTAAGTCACAAGCTGGGTTCGAACTTTTAGCCATCAGACAGCCCTGACGCCCTTTCTCTAGGGTTTCTAGGTGATAAGAGTCTCTGAGGTGTAAAAGCCTTTCTAAAGGCTCCCAAGGTGTTAAAGGTACTGCCGGCAGCCCACGGACCACGCTCCTTTCGGTCCGGAGAGTCCTGATCCGCTCCTGGGCTAGTACGCCCAGGGAGTTGATCGGGGATTCCCCTTCCTACTAGGTCTGGTGGGGATCCGAGTTCTACAGTGTCTCGCTATAAAGTGCCTGTGTCTGTGTGTGTGGGCCGAGCGGCCAGAGTGAATGCAGCTGTGGGAAGACGCCCCGAGCCTCCTGCGAAGCGAAAGCTCGTGACCGGGAGTGTCTCGAAAGCAAGCCCCACAGCTGAGCTTTGTGTATGTGTGTGGAGAGATTGTGAAGCTTCCTAGCTGGCAGGCCTTGGTAAGTGGCTAGCCTGCTGGGTGCTTGTGTGTTTCCCCGTCCCTTTTCCCTTCCCTTCCATGACCTATGACCCTGTGACCGCTCCTCGAGCACTGTTCTCTAAGGACCGCAGGGTCCCTCTTCTGCCCACTGGAGCCATAAGCTCCCTTCCCTTCTCGGAGAGGAGGGAAGCCCCCAGGAAAACCGTACCGTTGGGTCCGTAGCTTCAGAAGCATCGTTGGCTTAAGGCTGGTGCTCTGGGCTGATGACAGGCATGCGGGGACCGCGGGTTCTCTGGGAGGAAGCCCGTCCCATCCTTTACCTCCTTCCTCGTAGGTACCTGCTGTTTGGCGGGTCAGCGAAAGCCTACTCGTATATCCCCTGCCCAGGGCAGGTAAAGATGCCATCGGTGTTAGAACTGTGATAATCCTGATTAGCGCTCCCCTGGTGTGAAAGGCTAGTGTGAAAGAGGGCTGAAGTGAAAATGGGGTCTAGTCAGACTAAAGGGATTCCAATCCCACCAAAAGGCACTCCTGCTGCTTATATGTATGTGCACCGTGGCCCGTCGACATGTAAATATTTGCAAAAGTGGAACTGGTATACTAGAGATGATGCAAAACTGCAATTTCCTGTGGAGGGCAGTTTTGATCTTGATAGGATTGTGCACCTCAGGGCTGCCCTTGTTGCTAACTCTGTAGGACAGGGACAGTTTGACGCTTATTTTGAATGGCATGATGAAATGGGTAAAAGACATCAGGAATCCCA
Source organism: Gopherus flavomarginatus (assembly GCF_025201925.1). Classification (NCBI taxonomy): domain Eukaryota; kingdom Metazoa; phylum Chordata; order Testudines; family Testudinidae; genus Gopherus; species Gopherus flavomarginatus. The sequence continues at coordinate 43,675,827 of NC_066623.1, forward strand.
AGTTAGGGGGTTAAAAGATACCCAAGAGAAACTAAAAACCCAACTTAAGAAGGCACAGGAGAAATTAAATAGTGCTTAAAATTTGCCCAGTCCCCCTTCTTTAAATGTGGTTCCCCTCTGTCCGTCTCAAATGCGCCCAAAACCGACTGCCCCGAAAAGAATCTACCCTTCACCCCCCTCTGATGAACTAATTGACCTGTTCTTAGACTACAGACAGTGGCCCAATAATCCTGTTCCCGTCCCTAATAATCCTCCTGCATATACCCCGGATGATCAAGCTGGGGGTGGGGCCGGATCTGGGGACAGAAGCGAGACAGAGGACAACCGAGGTGACCATACAGACACCTCCTCGTCTCCCTCAGGTTCTGATAGACAAACGCCTCCCACGACCCCTTCAAGTGGGTCCACGCCTCGGTCTGCCATGTCTGACAAGTTAATAGAAGCTCTGGCCCTAGTAACAGCGGGGGAAAAATTTCTAAACGATTGGCAACAGACAGCACATAAAGAAAGCATAGATTGGGAGTGCAGAGAAATTAACTGGGAAAATGTATCTCCAAATTCGCCGCTACTGCGGCTGTCGGGTACTATAGCTGAAATGAAGGAGCTTATAACATCACCACAATATGACTCCTTTCTGAACCCCCGCGTCTCTCCGGTCTCCGATGACCCCGATGCAGTGGCTTTTCATACCCGCCGCAGGGAATGGCTGCGTAAGGCTAAGAAAATCCCCAACCCGCCTAAAACCGTTGCTAATTTTCCCCTCCGTCAGCTGCCCGCAGGCACGGGAGGGGTAATGACAGTGCATGCTCCCTGGTCACCAGGTGATCTTTATAACCTTATTGAAAAGTTTCCAAAAATCAGGGAAGATCCCGTTAAGTTTCAAGAGCAATTGGAAATGATAGTCAAGTGCTATAACCCCTCACATGCTGATATGCACCAGCTGTTATCAGCTATAGTGCCCAAAGAGACCCTTACTCGCCTCTATGCTAGGGCAAATTGGCCAGCTGACCTCGGCCAGATGTCTGAGGCCGACTTTGACCAAAGAAGAAATAACCTGATTACTGAGGTTCTCAATGTATGCCCAAGGAAAACGGACTGGGCCAAAATAAATGCCTGTAAACAAAGTAAGGGAGAAAATCCGGCCGATTATATGGAACGTATAAAGCAAGTGTTTGAAAGACATTCGGGGATTAATAATGCAGAACAGACAGCCACACAAGCAGTAGTGGTGGCCTTTGTGCAAGGACTCTTGCCAAAGGTAGGAGAGCAGTTAAGAGTTAATTTAGTGGATTGGGAAGGGAAAAATCTGGAGGAAATTCTGGCAGCCGCACAGCATTTCCACCGGCAGTTAGAAAGAAAAAAGGATGAAACAGAATCGAAACTTATGGCTTTACAGATCCAAAGCATGCAAAACTCCGTTGGAAAAGGGCCCAGGCGAAGATCAAAACAGGCTGTAACTAAAAATCAACCCTTTGCTGGAAGTAACCCTCTGACTAATCTCAGTTCCACAGCCTGCTTTTCGTGTGGGCAAGAAGGACATTGGAGAGCCAATTGTCCCCAATTAGGGAAAGACCAGTGTAGGTATTGTAAAAAGGAGGGACACCTTATTAAGGACTGCCCCACGCGACCTCCTAGACAGTTTCCAAAGCAAGAGGGATTGCCTTTTCCTGCTCCGCCAGCCCCAGCTCTTAACTACTAAGGAAGCCAGGAGACTAATAGCATCGTCGTCGCCCCCCTTGTTCATGTGGATCAAACTGGTCCGACTGTTTCTTGTCTAATAAATGGTGTCCCTACCCCTTGCTTGGTTGATACAGGAGCTTCTAGGTCCACCTTAAGAGCACAAGATTTCTCTACAGTACCCCTTTCCTCTGAGGTCGTAACTGCTGTGGGGGTAGGAAATACCCCTATTCCCCATCCTGTGTCATCTCCCCTATCTATATCTACCGGTCCTCTTTCTGCTGACCATGCTTTCCTCCTCAGTCCGTGCTCTCCTGTAAACCTTTTAGGAAAAGATCTGTTGTGCAAACTTCATTGCACTATCTTTTGCTCTCCAGACGGGGTCTTCTTAGAGGTCCCAGACCCGGTTCATAATGAGGTTTTAGGTCTCCTTCAAATTGATCCAGCCCCAGATCGGGAGCCCGACCCCAGTCCTTCCTTGTTGCAACAGGAACTACTGGCAAGGGTATCCCCCTCACTGTGGGCTGAGCATGCTAACCAAGTAGGACGCATTTGTTCTGCCCAACCTGTCAAAATTCGTCTCAATCCAAGCAAACCTCTTCCTAGAGTCCGGCAGTATCCTCTCTCTCAGCAAGCTGAGGAAGGAATTCGCCCGGTTCTTTCTGCTCTGTTAAAACAGGGAGTCATAGTCCCAACAGTAAGTGAATGTAATACTCCCATTCTGCCTGTACGAAAACCCGGGAAAAACACCTGGCGATTCGCACAGGATTTGCGTGCTATTAATGCTGCTGTCCTCCCAACTTTTCCAGTGGTTCCAAATCCTGCTACTATTCTCTCTTGTATACCTCCCACTGCTCAGTACTTTTCTGTAATAGATTTGTGCTCTGCTTTCTTTTCTATTCCCATTCATGTGGATAGTCAGTTTCTTTTTGCGTTTACTTATCAGGGAGCTCAATATACTTGGACCAGACTACCCCAAGGTTATACTGAGTCCCCTACTATCTTTTCTCAAATCTTAAAGAAAGATCTAGATGATATTTCATTTCCAAATGGGTCTGTCCTGATTCAATATGTAGATGATCTGTTGCTTGCTTCTGACTCTTTGGAAGCTTCAAAAGCGGATACGCTGGTTTTGCTCCAAGCCTTAGCTCAGAAAGGTCATAAGGCTTCAAAAGAAAAATTACAACTCTGTCTCCCTATAGTGCATTATCTGGGCCATGATATCTCTGCAGGAAAACGCGCTTTGTCTTCTTTGCGGGTACAGACAATTCAAAAGATCCCCAGGCCAATTACAAAGAAGCAGCTTAGAGGATTTTTGGGAATGGCGGGCTACTGTAGACAATGGATTCTGGGTTATGCGTCTCTTGTGCGGTCCTTACAAGATTTAACTCTAAATAAGATCTCTGACCCTATTCCCTGGCCTACGGAAGCAGAGGAAGCGTTTCAACAAATCGAAATTGCTTTAACCAAAGCCCCTGCTCTCGGTTTACCTGATTACAAGAAACCATTTACTCTCTTCTGTCATGAAAGAGAAGGCTTAGCCCAGGGTGTTCTCACTCAGACTCACGGAGAAAAACACAGACCCATAGCTTACTTTAGTTCTTCATTAGACCCGGTAGTAGCTGGGTTACCCCCCTGCCTCCGGTCTGTTGCAGCAGCCGCAGTGTTAACAGAAGCCTCAGCCTCTCTTGTTCTCGGCAGCCCTCTTACAGTGGCTGTCCCCCATGCTGTCACCGTTTTCTTAACCAAAAGCAAAACACAGCATCTTTCAAATTCCAGACTTACCAAGTATGAAATGCTTCTTTTAAATGCTGCAAATGTTACTTTGGCTAGGTGTCCAGTACTAAATCCTGCTTCCCTTCTCCCCACGGCAACCGATGGGGAACCCCATGATTGCTTATCTATAACTGCTGAATTATCGGCTCCCAGGTCTGATCTGCAGGATATTCCCCTGCAAAACCCAGAGTTGATTTATTATGTGGATGGCTCCTGTTTAAGAAATGCGGAAGGACAGCTAGTAGCAGGCTATGCTGTATGTGATCAACAAAGTATTATAGAAGCATTTACCCTCCCTTCAGTGAAGTCAGCTCAAGTTGCTGAATTGTTTGCTCTTACTCGAGCCTGTTGCCTGGCAACCGGAGTGTCTGTTACTATTTACACTGATTCTAGATACGCTTTTGGAGTAGTACATGATTATGGGCAATTGAGGAAATATAGGGGATTTCTTACTTCTACCGGAGCACCTATTAGCCATGGCCCATATGTCAATGCTTTTCTGTCTGCTTTACAGTTGCCCTCTGCTATTGCTGTAGTCAAATGTGCAGCCCATAAAAAACCCTACAACGATGTTACTCGAGGAAATGCACTGGCAGACGCCTCCGCCAGGCAAGCGGCCCTTTCCGGGTCTCCGGCTCCTACTGAAATATTTGCTCTTTGTATGTCCCAGCCCATCTCTTTAGTTGATTCCTTACAGGATCTGGCACTCACACAAGAGTCAGCACCAGAGGATGAGAAAGACTGCTGGAGAGAGTCTGGGTGTTCCAAACATCCGGAGGATGCCTTGTGGTATGCCCCAGACCGCCGCCTGGTAGCACCCTTGGCTCTGCTCCCCCACCTTGCCCGGCTAGCACACGGGCTAGCCCATGTAGGCAAGGAGGGGATGATTGCTTCTGTATTTAAGTATTGGTATGCTCCAAAGTTTACGAGCATTGCCCAGCAATACTGCCAAACATGCCCTATCTGTCTGGCATATAACAGTGGGCGACCGGTTCGAACCACCCAGGCAGCACACCCGCCGCCCTGGGGACCGTTTGTAAACATCCAAATAGACTTCATAAGTATGCCTAAGTGTTGTTCATATGAGTATGTACTTGTGTGTGTGTGCATGTATTCTGGGTGGGTGGAAGCTTACCCATGTGCTAAGGCAGACTCAACCACTGTAGCAAAGAAGTTGCTCAAGGAATTTATTCCCCGCTTTGGTATCCCTGTCTCAATTAACAGTGACAGAGGAACCCATTTTACAGGTCAAATCACTCAACAAATCTGTAAGGCCCTCCATGTGGACCAACGTTTACACTGTTCTTACCACGCTCAGAGCGCGGGAGCAGTGGAACGGAAGAATGGGGACCTGAAAAACAAGCTGGCAAAACTGTGTGCGGAAACAGGCCTCAAGTGGCCAGATGCACTCCCTCTGGCATTAATGCAAATGAGAAACACTCCCATGCATAAACATGGATTGTCTCCCCATGAGATTCTCATGGCTAGACCAATGAGAATACCAGTGTCCCCGCCCCTGCCCCCAAACTCCCAGCATTTGCAACTCTGTGATGAAAATGTACTAGAATATTGCAAAGCGCTAATGAGACATGTTAGATTTATTCATTCACAGGTCCAGAGTGCCCTACCAGATCCAGCTGAGATTGCATGCCATCCCTTGGAGCCTGGTGACTGGGTTTGCTGTAAGGTGTTCCAACGGAAGTCCGCCTTGGAGCCCAGGTGGAAAGGTCTGTTCCAGGTCTTACTGACTACCCATACTGCAGTAAAGTGCCAAGGACTCCCAAATTGGGTACACGCATCTCACTGCAAGAAGGTAACGCCTCCTTTGGATCCCACCAGTGCCCCGTTTGTTCCACAGCCTCAGCCGACAACGTCAGCAGGTGAACCTGAGCAAGAACCCAAGTATCACCTTCGAAGTCGGCAGGTTATATAAGGCATCATGACCGATCCACAGATCAAGATCAAACAGACTGCACGAGTGCGGAAATGGCTGTTGCCCTCTATCTGGTTTATCACCATTCTGATGTTCTTTATGTTCCTTCTAAACATTTATGACTCCTACCTGCTCTCAGCTGCTGCCCGAAAGACTACTTCGCTACGTTTCCTGTCGACAGTAAAACCAAAAGTTAAAACAACCACCCCACACTATCCAATGTGTGGGGTTGCAGCTGAAGAAAAGGAGAAGACGACTCCTCGTTCCGCCTTGTGCGATGAACAAAACTTTGCTGCCGAACAAAGGGGAAAAGCGAGAAGATCTCGGGAAGCCTCTACTGCTAAACCAAAGACTCTTACTATAGAGGACGTTAAAAATTGGCCATGGTATAAAAGACGTTACATAATGTGGTATCAGGGAGGAACTTGTGGCCGGCAGGCATGGGAATGTGGGGTACACTGGATATTGGGATTCCTCCCCAGTACAGCTGATTGCAATCCACCGCAGGCCCCCTGGCCATGTCAGGTCATTCCAGAACTACTAGACCACACTTCCACTGTTCCCCCCAAGGTACCTCCTTTAAGTAATCCTTCCGTAGTAACTCCATCCATCAATATCTCAGAAAGTCATACCCGCCCTGAGCCCCAAGCAGATCCATACTTACCCAAAACCTCGACCGTCATGCAGTGGCCTAGACCCTCTTCCTCTGGTGATTTACTCTCCTACTGTCTAACCAAGTTAATTTTCTCCTTGCGGGGTCAGATATATGAACGATATGTTAAATGGAATGCATTTGGTATGGTGTATCTTAGTTACCGTAATATAACCTCTTATGTTACTTATACAGGAGAACCTGACCAAGCTGAAATTTACATAGACACGTGGGACACTGACCATGATATAGACCTCGTGTTAGTCCCAGGTACATGTTGGCCTCTTACTGATGAGGGCCCCGAATGTTTTGTAGCTACGCATGCCACCAGGACTAATGTCACTGTTAACAGAATATGTTTAGCCACTGTAGGATTTGTTTGTGCCCAGGACATTCCCATCACTGCAAATCTCTCCTGCACCTTACTTCAGTACACTCCCTCGCATTCAATTGACGCCACACTGGCCAAAGAGGGCATTCAGGTTCAGAGCCAATAATTATGGTATGAGCCCACCGAAAAACCTCACTTATCAGGATTCAAATGGACAATTCTGAATGCTACCATGGGAACCGTCCATTTCTCCCTACCCCTCACCCACTTTCAGATTACCAGTACTTATTCTAATTGCTCTAAGGGTGCCGCTATACGCCTATTGGAACAGCAAGCTCGACTTACAGAAAGCAGAAAAAGGAGAGATATTGTTGACACTCTGCTGCATGGTGCTAACACTGTAGCATCAGCTTGGACTATTTATAAGACACAGGAACATGAGGGTCATCTAGGGCAACTAGACCAGACTACGGGGTTTATTTCCGGGGCTCAGATTACTGAGGAGAAGGCCGGTATAGGCGCACTCCACACTATTTCAGCACTAAGCATTGTTACCCAGGACCTGCTTAAGCAAATGGTCCACCAGGTTGCTACGTCAGGAAAGGCATTGCAGTGGGATCAAGCGTGTTCAGAAGTACAGGACTATCTCAACACTATCCTTTTCTCCTTACGCAAGGACCTTGAACAGCCCGTTGGCCCACTGCCCTTACAAATACATCTGGTATACCCCTCGATTTGTGGCCATGGAGGCATACGTGGAAGTTCTCTAAATGGAGGTGTTGGCGCTCACAGTGTTCCTTCCGGGCTTATGGACCCGTGAAAGGATTTTGGGCCCCCACTTACCGTATCCTTCCAGGCCCTTGGGGTGGTTGCTTGTGGGACTGGGTAATTCATCGAGATGTTTGGGAAATTAAACCCCCTGGCGGTCCTAACCGCTTCTTAATCGGTGCCCCAGCTCTAACCCCTGACCTTTGGATAGGTCTAGGTGATCTCTGGACCTATTGGCCTTTACAGCCCCCACAGCTGCAATGTTTTAGAAAACTACAAACAGGGGAGGTAGTAACTGTTCATCACCGAGTATGTTGGGAAGGTCCTGGTAATCTACAGGACCTAGCCTCCCATATCCTATTGTCCGCTAATAGCAGCTGCGTTCATGTCAATTCCTCAATCATACACGATGTGGCTTTTAATCTCCACACCAGCTCAGGTACTCATAACATTTACTGGCCAGCAGAAAAGGATTATCAGGTTTATTTAGAGTTTCAGGTTCCTTTTGATTGGACCTCTGTTGTCCCCGACCGGTTCCATTCATTGTTATCTCTCCTACCAGACATTCAATCTATTTCACACTTACAAACTCAAATTCACTATTTAGAAACTGTTTACCAGGAAGCTTTGAATGCCCTCCAAACGGTTCATTTAGTCTCTACCCTCTGTGTTAAAGGTGATGTTCTATGTCAATTCACAAAAAGTTTTCAGTCACCCCAAAAACACCCTTGGTATGTATGGCTTCTTTTTGCCATTGGTACGATTACCTTTGTATGCATTTGCTGTTGGTGTTGCTGTAATTGCTGGTCACATTGTACTTGCCCTAGTACACCTTCCCGTTCCTATCCCCCACAACTGGTTTCTTTTAACCATGTCAGACCCGAACTATATTACACACCCACCAATGTCAGTGATGATATTTGTGTTACTTTCAGAACTAGCCTCCCTGCTAACGTTCAGACCCCTTCTAACACTCCCCAGGAAGGTAACCCTGGCCAAGGAACAGTGGATCAGGAAACAATTGAACAGATTGCCCAGGAGCTTATGAATATCCTCCTTTCAGACATTGATGAAGTGTTTGCTGCCGTGGGGGATCCATCAGCAGCAAACAAAGGAGGGAATTGATAAAGAAGACTAATCCCCGGCCCAAAAGCCGGGTTATAAACAGGGTCGTAATCATTTTGAGGCCTTAGGCCTCAATCATACTAACATATAGCAGAGTAAGAAAGTTGATTTTCCACTAACCCTCCTGAGGCTCACTCTCTGATTTTACCATACACTATCCTAACACCACTATTATAACACTATTATATTACTAAATGCTGCTAAATCGCTGCTATATGGGGTTAAAAAACTGGAAGATCCCTAAAATAACCAGTCTACCACTGCCAGAAAACTAACAGCTGTTGGGTCATTATAGGTTATTAAGTAGCTCCTGCAAGCATAAAATATAACTCATAATAACTCAACTAAAAGAACAAATAAGTATTTTTGGAACATAAGTTCCCCAAAATTACTTGAGAACCAGCTGCTTAAACCGCAAGTGAGGAATAACCGGGGTGTCAAGGTCTTGGCAATAGAAGGAGCTTCCTAAGAGGAAGTACAAAGGAACAAGCTTAGCAATTTTAGCTCTTTTTGCAATAATTGTTTTGAGAACATGTCATGTATCACCCAAATAAGGCAATGACAAATGTACAAGCTCATATGATAATTTGCGGTTTTAGGCTTTATAAACACAAGTATCTCTGCTGTAAGGTAGAGCGGCTTACCTCTTGCTAGAGGACTAGTCGTCTCTCCATGCATATGCGTGTATTCTCTGATTAATCAATAAAGGAGCCTCAGGCTGTCTGATCAACTCAACTCGTTGGTGGTCATTTTCCACGACAATTGTGGACGGGGAGTAAGTTACAGCGCTGTAAAGCCACCACCTGCACTGTAACTCTCCAGTGTAGCCAAGGCCTGAGTTGTAGTAATAATAGCAGCCAAGAATCCGGTGGCACCTTATAGACTAACAGACGTATTGGAGTATGAGCTGTCGTGAGTGAAAACTCACTTTGTCAGATGCAACAATAGTCCCATATGGGCTAGTGGTCAGGATTCCTGGTTTTCACCCAGGTGCCCTGGGTTCAACTTCTGGTGTGGGAAGAGTGCAGAGCTTTTGCCCAGTGTGGAGGCAGGAAATGAAAGGAACAGGAAGGGATCCTGCCAGCAGTGGAGTTAGACAGTGTAGGGAGGGGACCCCAGAAGTGGGGGTGGGGCAGTGGTTTGCGAGGAGATGAGGGAAGGATCCCAGCAGTGCGGGAAGTTGACAACCTGGAGAGCACAGGCCTGGAATGGGGACCTGGAAGAGTGAACGTGTCCCTCTAAACCCATCAACTGCAGACTAGGCAGGCTTGGAAGAATTGTGTATTTGTTGGTAAATGTCAATTTCTGTGTAAACACACAACCCAATGGCAAAATATTTCCATCAATAATCATCAAAATTGACAGATGGGCAAAGTAAGAAACATGCTGCTTGAGAACTTATCATGTTGTAGGAGCAGCAGTGATCTGTATGCTCTGTATAACCTGTATGCTCAAAAGGTCTGTTAAACTACCCCAGCTTGTGTCCTTTCCCTCTTTGAATGCCTGTGAAGTGGCTTTCCCACTCTCCTTTGTACCTCCAGTGAATGCCCTTTACCCGGCCCATCTGGCCAGTGGTTGGCTGTGTTACATTCTATTGCACCTCAGGGAGACTGATCTTCATCGCACCGTCCATCGCTGCGCTGTGGGACACTTACCTTAAAGGATCCTGACATCTCCACTGCCAGGCCTGTCCTGGGAGCGTGAGTATGAGTGTGACACCCTCCCCCATCCCTTCTTTTGAGCTTAGCTATCAAGCTAATAAATGTGCTGCTTTCTGCCAAACTCTGGGGGGGAGGGGCATTATTAGTCCTCTCTAAGCTTACTAACTGACTCAATTTTGGGTAACACAAGTAACATTGTTTGATCTGTTATTGTACCAAAGGGGGAGATGGTTGTCTATAAAGGAGGGTGAAGACTAAATGCCTCTGATGAGAATGTGATTTGAACCCATACAGGCAGAGCATAATGGGGTAGCAGTCCATCACCTTAACCACTCGGTCACCTCATCTGAGCTGTCAAAAAACGGACAGGAGGAGAAATCTAAGGCCGGCAGAGATAGGGACACTAAGGAGTTTTTAAATACTAAGCGTAAGCAGGGTCTGAATGAGCTCCCCTCTCTCACCTAGTGAGGAGCTGGGGAAAGACTTCAGGAACAGACCGTGTTTGCATAGACACACCTACTCTGCCTAGCTATGCAGCATGATGGGGCCGCTTCCCCAAAATGACCAGTTTGGGATGGTCTTGGGTTACAAATCACTTTAGGATTGAGTGGAATGAAATGTTATTCTCCTTCCTGTATGAGTGAAGGGCAGCAGAACATACCTAGTCCGTCCTGATGGAGGGGTAGGTGAGTGAGGAATAGCTTTTATTGGACTGCAGAGAAGTGATTGAGGACGTCACCCTAACCCAGTGGTCCCCAAACATTTCACATTGTGCCCTCTTAGCCATGGCTGTGGCCCCTCGGAAGCCACGGTCAAGAACCGGGGCTGGGAGGAGTGGGGCTGTTGCTTGCTGGGGAGAGGGGTGCTGACAGGGGTAAAGGGGTCGACGCCGGGCTGGGAGCCAGAGTCTCAGGCTGAGGGTGGGGTTGGGGAAGAGCTGTGGCAGAGTGGTGCTCCCTCCCTGTCCTCTATGTGGGCTGGCTCAGGTCCTGAGGTGCCCCCATGAATGTTCCTCTGTGTCCCCCTAGGAGTCGCACCCCACATTATGGGGACCACTGAACCCTACTCGCTAAGCCGGGGCTAGTGATGCCAAACCCCCGGGAAAGGGAGAACAAGTGTGGGGGCCCCAGCACCAGAACCATGCCCCTACTTTCTGTCTGTGGCTCTACCCCCTTCCACCCATGGCCCCATCCACTGTCACTTCTGTTCCACCCCTTCCCCCACCAGCCCCACCCTATCACTCCTTTACCCCTGCCTCGCTGTGGCCCTGAGACCAGAGAAGCTCTGTGCCCCTGCTGCAGCCCCCGGGCTGTAGCAGGGAGTGGGAGCTCCTCCAGCCCTGGGGCTGACATAGGGGAGACTTTTCCAGGGGGACCTAACTTGGCCAGGGCCCCTGATCATGGGCCCCACTGTCCCCTTGGCAGTGCAAGGTTTGGGGAGGCTGAGCCCCCTTGTCATAAACAGACAGCTAAGGGTTAATGTTCTTTTACCTATAAAGGGGTAACACCAGTAACCTAAAACACCTGACCAGAGGACCAATCAGGAAACAAGACTTTTTCAAATCTTTGTGGAGGGAAGTTTGTGTGTGAGTTCTTTGTTCTTTGTCTTGTGTCTGTGGCGTCTCGGCTATGAGAGTGATTTTTCTATCTCCTGCCTTTCTAATCCTCTGTTTCCAAGTTGTAAGTACAAAGATAATAAGACAATAAGTTTATATTGTTTTTTTTTTATATTTACATGTGTGTAGTTGCTGGAATGTTTAAATTGTATTCTTTTTGGATAAGGCTGTTTATTCATTTTTTTCTTTTAAGCAAATAACCCTGTATTTGTCACCTTAATACAGAGAGATCATTTTTATGTCCTTTTCTTTCTTTTTATATAAAGCTTTCTTTTTAAGACCTGTTGGATTTTTTCTTTAGTGGGGACTCCAGGGAATTGAGTCTGCAGCTCACCAGGGAATTGGTGGGAGGAAGAAGTCAGGGGGAAAATCTCGTTGTGTTAGATTTACTAGCCTGACTTTGCATACCCTCTGGGTAAGGGGGAAGAGAGATTAGCTATCTTGGGACTTCTATTTCCAGGACTGGAAACAGGGAGGGGGGAGTCCCTCTGTTTAGATTCACGGAGCTTGCTTCTGTATATCTCTCCAGGAACCCAGGGAGGGAACACCTGGAGGGGAGGAGGGGGAAGGGAAATGGTTTATTCCCCTTTGTTGTGAGACTCAAGGCATCTGAGTCTGGGGGTCCCCCGGGGAAGGTTTTGGGGAGACCACAGTGAGCCAGGCACTGTATAAATCCCTGGCTGGTGGCAGCTTTTCCAGGTCCAAGCTGGTAACTAAGCTTGGAGGTTTTCATGCTAACACCCATATTTTGGACGCTAAGGTCCAAATCTGGGAAAAAATGTTATGACACCCCTCCCCCCTGAGCCTCCATTACGAGCCGCCCAGGCTACCACTGCTCAGTGTGTGGCCAGTCTCTGTGTTTTCTGCTGCTCGTTCTGGGGAACATGGCCGGCCTTAGGGGTGGTGCCCCCTGATAGCCGCCCAGGGCTCCAGGGGTCAAAGGGCACCGTGTGGCAGTGCAAAGGTGCTCACTGCTCTCCCCTGCCCCAATGCTCCTCCATGGGTCCATAGAGGTTTGAGGGGAGTAAGGAGCAACCCTATGTGCTCCATGCGCCCTGGTCACTTTTCCCACTTGGGCTGTGCTGTGAGGGGAGCATCAGAAGCTGCTGCTCTCTGCCCTCCCGCTATGCAGCCCGGCTGAGGAAAGTGACCTGGATGCAGGAAGCTCGGATGATCTCACTTCTTGCCCCCACATCCCACAGCCCCTAGGGGTGCCCAGATGAGCAGCGTTCCAGGGAGGAGTCGGGGGCAGCAATGCCAGCTGCTCCATGCACACAGGTCAGTCTCCCCATGTGGGTGCAGGAGGGGGTGCAAGGGTTTCTGTGATGCCTATTCTATCAATATCGTCACTCAATACCAGGCACTCAAATTCACCAGTCTTAGTACTTAGACGTTTAGCGTTTGTATTTAAGCACTTCTAAAATGTGTCCCATTTTAGCTGTCTGCTATTACATGATGTAATTGAGGGAGACTCTTTCATTTCACTGTTTCTCATCAGAACCTACCTGTACATTATCATCTTCCATCCTCTCCACCTTACTAGGCTATAGAGAATCCCTGTGAATAGTTCCTCTCCTAACGGATGTCTCTGTCTGAACCCTGTGCTCCTCAGCGCCTGTCGGCTTTCCCCAGCTCTGAGGCTGTGTCTACACCGCGCACCATACCGCGGTGCAGCTGTGCCACTCTAACCATGCCATTGTAAGGTGCGCTGTGTGGCCGTCGTTATCGCTGGGAGAGAGCTTCCCCGGCAACAAAGCCAAACTACCTCCAATGAGGGGCAGGAGCTTTGTCACCGGAAGCACAGCTCCACCTATGATGCGCTGTTCACACTGCCGCTTTTCATGGCTCAAATTTTGGCATTCGGGGAGTGTTTTTTCTCACTGCAGAGAGACAAAATTTTTAGCAACAAAAGCCGAAACTAAAAAAAACTCCTCTGCAACCTATTTAATTTTACCTTTATACAACCTTTATACTGCCTCCAGTTCTGATATCCTCATTTAAAAAAGATGTTGTGAAATTGGAGCTAGGGCAGCAAAGAGCCACCAAATGTTCTGAGGGCTGGAGAAAAATGCCTTCCAGTGAGCTATTGAAAGAGCTCAACCTGTTTAGCTTATCAAAAGAAGATTGAAAGGTGATTTCATTGAAATGTTGAAGGGCCTTAATGGAGAGAAAAGATTGGGTATTTACGGGCTCTTGAATGGAGCAGAGAAAGGCATAACAAGACCCAATGGCTGGAAAGTGAAAAGAGACAAATTCATATTACAACTGAGGCACAATAGTCAACAGCGAGGATGATTCACCACAGGAGCAAGCTACCAAGGAAAGTGGTGGATTCACCATCTCCTGATGTCATTTAATGAAGACTAGATGCCTTTCTGGAATGTGTTTGCCCCCAAAGTAGCTGTTATGTCATACAGGAGGCCTGTGATATGCAGGTTAGATGCTCTAATGGTGTCTTCTGACCATGAAGTCGACTAATTTCTGAAAAACTGAGTGTAGCATTGGGAGCAGCGTCTGATGTTTTCCTGTCTAGCCAGCTTGCTGCCTAGAACGAACGCTCTTTGAGTGGAGTGATCCACAGGGAGTAGCTCAAACCTCCAAAGTGCCTGGCCAGGGGCAGGACATTAGCCCATCAAGGGAGGGGTGTGGCAGTGACATCACAAAGGCCTTTTGCAGGACCTCAGACTATTGGTCAAAGGTGGTGGGGAGCTGGTGACCTCACAGAGAGATGCTGACATCAGCCAGGCAGGAGAGGGGCGAGGGGCCAGGGAAACCTCAGAGACCTCTGTGGCTTTGCTTCAGCACGTTTCCTTCTCCAGGTCTCTCTTTGAGGACTGAGAGATTATTTGGGGTCATGGACGTGAGCGCCAGGAGGAACCTCTTTCGAGCTTCCTCCTTCCCTTGTAGTGATTTTACTAGAAAACAGCCGTCCCTGTTTAGAAGGTAAGAGCCTCCTGGAGGTTTGAAACCTGTTCAGTCTGATCTATCTGGTGACAAGTGAATTGTAGGCATGGAAATCACGAGCTTAAGGAGGCAGAATTTTATTGCGCACCTGGGATTTTGTCCCTTAGAATCGCTGGGGACATTAGGGTTTGTCCTTTTTGTTTCACCTCTTCCTCCATCCCTCCCTCCTCTTATTCTCTTGCTTCTTTTGTCCTTTCTCCTGTTCCTTTCCCAACAACAAGACAGAGGTGTGTGTGTGTGTGTTGCAGGGAAGTCCTCTGCAGCTCCCACTATGGAAGGTCCACCCAAAAATGTGGGACTGAAATAGTGCTCGGGCAGTGATCCTCACCGGTGACCTGGGCCATCCTTTGGGCCCTCTGGTGAGAACCCTCAGCCTCCCGTCCTCAGTCTCTACCCTGATTGGTTGAGCAGGGGGTTATTGACAGGGAGGAGACTCAGGTCCTTGTTGTTCTCTTTTAAGATCAAGTAAATAAGTCAGAACCAGTTCTATCTTTGATTAATTTTGCTGCTTCTCTGCATTAATTGTCTCTGAGCAGTTGATGATTCCCTCTAACATTGCAGTTCTCCTCAAATACTTGCTGAATAATTACTGTCACTGTTGTTGGTCTGGAGCTCATCTGAGAGCACAGTATTCAGGTCATTCAATGTCTGAAATTCAAGATTCGATGGTTTGTTTGAAAATCAGGGCTCTTCGGTCCCATTCTCAACACTGCCTCTGACGGGCTGTGTGACCTAAGACAAGTCAATTCTCCTTTCTCAGCGTTAGCTTCTCCCTCTTTCAAGTAGGGATAATAATGATCCACTGTTACCTACCTCATGGTGGGTGGAGGATGGGGATCCATTGGAGAGTGTCACTAAGAGTAGTGCATAAAATGAGGTGTCCCATCACGTTTACTCAGAGCAGATTATGACATAATAGATTAGCTGAAACAGTCTTTCTTATTTGTATTTTTTTATTTTGGAATTGTTAGGAGCAGCAATGACTTAGCTCAGACTGAAGCATCTTATCTAATTTTCAAGATCTAAGTGTCTCCTCCTTGTGTGTGATGACACAATTTAACACACTCTGACAAAGAGGAGATGCTTTTGTTTTGCAACAAAATATTTTTGCAAAGATCTTTCATCCCACTTGTTATGATTTTGAGAAACAAACTGGTTTAGTCTAAATGGGATTTTCGGACAGAAACGGTTTGAATGAAATTTTCCCACCATCTCGATTCCTGGGCTCTGGGGTGTTTTCATCTGTTAGAACAGGAGTCAGAACTAGTTACTTCTCTTTCTGGCTCTGCCATCGCCTTGTTGTGTAGGCCTTGGGTAAGTCACTTCCCTTCTCCCATCTATCCAATCGGAACAGGAACAGTTCTCGAACTATGGGCAGTTTAGAGCCCAAGTGAGATAAGGGGTATTAAAGCCCTCTGTGAAGGAGAAAGGGGAGTTTCACAGTGTTTAGCACCAAGGAATTCTAAAGTTTGCTAAAATGTCTAGTCTGTGGAAACAAGAAGTGGTCGGGGCCAAACTTATTAACCACTGCCTTTTTAAAGCCCATTCAAAGATGTGAGTCACTATCTTTTAGGTACCTGTGGTTCTTTGCCAGCAGCATAGAAGAGGTTCCTGCCCCCGTTTTTGTGGCCTTAACAAACCAGGTGTTGTGCCCCAGTTCTTGTCTGAGACTCCTGAAAAAGAACATCTTCCCATCCATGAACAAGACAGGACCTATCTTTCAAAGGGGAACAAAAAGACCTCTGGGACTTACAGACTAGCTAGCCTGACGGCCATAGCTGGAGAGATCCTGCAATACATTCTTAAACACTCAGTTTGTCAGCAGCACCTACAGGATGATTTGGTTCTTATGACTAGTGAGCGTGGAATTGTCAAGAACAAATCATTCCAAACCAATCCTCTTTCCTTCTTTGGCAGGGTTCTGGGCCTGGTAGAGGTGAGTAAACAATAGATGGGATCTAGCTTGGTGTTACTAAGGCTTTTGACACAGTCCCATAGGACATTCTCAGAAGCAAACGAGGGAAATGTAGTCCAGCTGCAATCAGTGTAATGTGGGTGCAGAGCTGGTTGAAAGCCAAGACTCCAGGAGCCCTTCTCCTTGTTTAGCTGCCCAACGGGGAGGGTGAACCTAGTGGGTCTGGCAGGGATCAGTCCGGTGTCAGGTACTATTCTATATTTTCATGAATGATTTGGAAAATTGAGTGGAGAGTATGCTCCTAAAGTTTACAACTGACACCAAGCACTTTGGAGCACAGGATTGAAATTCAAATCACACTTAACAAATTGGAGACTTGGTCTTCTTGAGCCAAACTCCATGGTTAGGGCTCTCTCTCTGCACTGGGCTGAAGTGAAACCCCAGAGCCAAGCACTCCTCCTGGGCAGTGAGCTCCGACCTTGATTGGTCAGATGCTGCTTAGCACTGTCAGAGCAGCTTTTGCTGGGAGATTCTCCCAGCACTTTCCAATAGCGGGAAAGTATGAAATCGCCATTTGACTGCTGGGGACAGAGCCCGAGAGTGGGGAGCAACTTGCCCAAAGTCCCCAGGAAAAGGAAAACAACCAGCAGAGGAACCAGTAGGAAACCCAGAAATGGAACTCAGGAGTCCTGGGGGTGTGCTATGGTGACCAGATGTCCCAATTTTATAGGGACAGTCCGAATTTTGGGGTCTTATCTAGGATCCTATTACCCCCCACGCTGTCCCGATTTTTCACACTTGCTGTCTGGTCACCCTAGGGTGTGCACATGTGTGGGTCCCAGCTTCTCCCTGCCCCCTTCATTGAAGCAGATGTGCAGGGTTACTGCCCTGGGAAGTGCAGGGCACCAGTGGATGTGAGGTTGGCTGGAGGTAGGGTCTGGCTTCAGGCAGGGCAAGGGCTGCGTGGCTGGCTGGCTTCAGGCAGGGGGGTGCATCGGGTTGGCTGGAGACAGGGCAGGGAGGATGCGGCTGGTGCAGGCAAAGCAGAAGGTGCAGGGCTGGCTGGAGACAGAGGCTGACTGCCGGCAGGGCAGGGCAGGGGGTGCAGGGCTGGCTGCAGGCAGGGCGTGGGGCAGGGCCGGTGCAAGGAAGTTTCATGCCCTAGGCAAAACTTCCACCTTGCACCCTCCCCCCGCCCGCACCCCTGCCCTGAGGCTCCCCAACCGTGGCAGCTCCCCTCTCCACCCTGAGGCTCCCCTCTTGTGGCAACTCTCCTACTCTCCCCTGTGGCACCCCGCTCGCCCGAGCTCACCCCTGTTCCGAGCACGAGCACCCCGAGCACGCCGTGGCCACTTCACTTCTCCCACCTCCAAGGCTTGCGGCGCCTAAGCCTGCCAGGCAGTCAAGCACCCTCCTCTGAGCCACAGCAGCCCTGACAGTTGACAATAGAGGCACCTTAACCCCTGAGTTCCTTCAATGTGTCCCCCTCGGGGGTCCAGCTCCGATCACCAGATACTCGGGGTATGTCTATACCACCTGCCGAATCGGTGGGCAGCGATCGATCCAGCGGGGGTTGATATATCGCGTCTAGTGTAGATGCAATACATTGAGTGTTCTCCCCTTGCCTGCTGTACTCCAGCTCGGTGAGAGGCGCAGGCAGAGTCTACGGGGAGCTGCAGCAGTCAACTCACCGTGACTGTGACATTATCAGTATAATCTAATATCTCATTGAAAGGTGACAGGGCCAGAAAGATTTAATTAACTCACCTCACCGACTGACCTGACCCGTGGGTGAACCTTAAAAACTGGTTAACAAGATATGTAAATGAACAGAGCTTTGAAATGCAAGTCTGCAGTGTTAGAGGTAGAAGGGGAGGTGTTTGCTCAGGTCTTGTGATGTCAGCAAACAAGTCTTGTCTATTGCTATAGTTTTAATTCAAAGAGCAAAAAAAGAATATTAACATTAATGATGATACTTGAGTGAAATAGTATTATGGTCTGTGTCTCTTTGAAGGTTGTGGTAATCTGTATCTGAACTGTTTGATGGATGTACTAATTGCCAGGATGTTCAGAAGAAGAGTTAATCCTATTGTTTTCTCAGGCCGAAAGGCTGCTGGAAATGTTTAAGAACCTGGGACACGATCCTTCTTCATCTCAGATCTGCTTTGGGTTTCAAGAAGGGGAAACCGTAAGCCACAAGGATTGAGATACCCAGTCATTGACTGGAGCCACCCTGAATATGGACATTGGATTATAACCTATGGACTATTACTAAAAGGACTTTTGACAACTACAAGCTCATCTCTACTTTGTATCTGAACCTCAAAAATTGAATTCAAGTCTATATGTCTATTAATCTTTTAACCAACACTCACTCTCTCTCTTTTCTTTTCTAATAAATTTTAGCTTTGTTAATAAGAATTGGCTATAGCATGTATTTTAGGTAAAATCTAAGTTATAATTGAACCTGGTTATGTGGCTGATCCTTTGGGATCGGAAGAATCTTTTCTTTTATATGATGAAGTAAGATTTTCAGGAATCATCATCATATCAAACAGGTGTGTCTGGACGGAGGGCTGAGGCTGGGTACTTTAAGGGAACTGGGTGGTTTAAACTTCTAAGTAACCAGTGAGGTACTACAGAAGCTGCTTTGTGTTGGCTTGATAAATCTAAGTATTGAATATCAGAGGGTAGCCGTGTTAGTCTGGATCTGTAAAAGCAGCAAAGAATCCTGTGGCACCTTATAGACTAACAGACGTTGCATCTGAGGAAGTGGGTATTCACCCACGAAAGCTCATGCTCCAAAACGTCTGTTAGTCTATAAGGTGCCACAGGATTCTTTGCTGCTAAGTATTGAAATAACCAGCAGCGTTTGGGATTTGTTTGCCCTGTTTTGTTTGCAATTCACTCTGATTGAGTGAGCTGAGCTGGCTCCCACGGGCAGCACCGTCACACCTACAGCCAGGCTGCAGAGGTCCGGGGGATCTTAGGGGCCTTGGGGTGCACAGATACCTATGTCCAGGCCATAGCGGTACCTAGGGGGCTTAGAGAGTTTGGGGGGACACAGATACCAATCTCCATGCTCTAGGGGTCCCATGGGGGCTTAGAGGGTTCGTGGGGGGCACATATTCCTACATCCAGGCTGTAGGGTTACCAGGGGGGCTTAGGGGGTTAGTGGGGGGCAAAGATACCTACGTCCAGGCTGGAGGCATCCTGAGAGTCTTAGGGGATTTGTGGGGGCCAAAGACACCTATGATGTCCAGGCTGTAGGGGTACCTGTGGGTTTTAGGGGTTCGAGTGGGCACAGATACGTATGTTCAGGCTGTATCGTTCCCAGGGGGGGTTAGAGGTTTCGTGAGGGGCACAGATATCTACGTCCAGATTGTAGATGTCCCGGGAGGGAGGGGTTAGGGGGGTTGTGGGACTGCAAATACCTATGTCCAGGCTGTAGGGGTTCCTGGGGGTTTATAGGGTTTCTGAGGGGCACATATACCTACGTGCACACTGGAGTGTCGCAAGGGGCTTATGGAGTCTATATGGGGTACAGATACCAATGTTCTGGCTGTATAGGTCCCTCGGGGGCTTAGGGGGTTTGTGGGGGGCACAGATACCTAAGTTCAGGCTGGAGGGATCTCTGAGTGTCTTAGGTGTTTAGTGGGAGGCACAGATACCTACGTCCAGGCTGCAGGGGTCTCGGAGGGGCTTAGGGTCTGTCACGGAGTGTGGGGGAGTCCGGTCCTGCACCCCTCTTCCTGGGACTCACAGTGACTCTCAGCCAGCCAGTAAAACAGAAGGTTTATTGGACAACAGGAGCGAAGGATACAGCAGAGCTTGGAGGCACAAGCAGGACCCCACAATCAAGTCCTTCTAGGGGTTCAGGAAACTTAGTTCCCAGTTTGGGAATCCCTGAATTCCAACCACCCAGACCAAAACCGAAACTGAACTAACCCAACTCCCTCCAGCTGGCCATTTCCTGTGTCCAGCTTCCCGGGCAAAGGTGCTGACCCCTCCCCCCGCCTAGCTCAGGTTACAGGCTGAGCACGTGTCCGGTCCTAAAGTCACCCCCTGCTCTCCCATCCCCCACACAGACAGTCCCTACTCCATCACAGTAATGCACAGAGCATTTCCCGCATGGAGCAACAGTGACACCGTGTGGCCACACTGGGTAATGCACAGAGCATTTCCCGCATGGAGCAACAGTGACACCATGTGGCCACGCACGGTAACACACAGAACATTTCCCATATGGAGCAACAGTGACACCGTGTGGCCAGGCAGGGTAATGCACAGAGCATTTCCCGCATGGAGCAACATTGACACCTTGTGACCACACCAGGTAATGGACAGAGCATTTCCTGCATGGAGCAACAGTGAAACCATGTGGCCATGCAGGGAAATGCACAGAGCATTTCTCTCATAGAGGAACAGTGACAACATGTGGCCATGCAGGGTAATGCACAGAGCATCACGCCTATGTAGAGGCTGTAGAGATCCCTGGGGGGCTTAGGGGTCATGGGGGGCACAGATAGCTACGTTCAGGCTGGAGACATTCTGGTGGGCATTAGGGGCTTCATGAGGGGCACAAATATCTACGTCAGGGCTGGAGAGGTCCCTGGATGGCTTAGGGGGTTGTGGTGAGCATAGATACATACGTCCAGGCTGTAGTGGTCCCTGGGGGTTTAAGGAGTTGGTAAGGGTCACAGAAACCTACGTATGGTCTGGAGGGGTCCCTGGGTGACTTAAGGGTTTGTGGTTGAGCAGATACCTACGTACTGGTTGGAGGGGGCCCTGGGGAGCTTAGGGGGTTTGTGTGGCGTTCACATAGCTATAACCAGGCTGGTGGGGGCCCTATGGGTCTTAGAAGGCTGGTGGGGGGCAGAGATACCTATGTAGGGACTGGAGAAGTCCTGGGGAGGGCTTTGGGGGTTCCTGGAAGTCACAAATATCTACGTCCAGGCTGGAGGAGTTCTGGGGGTATTAGGGAGTTTTGCGGGGCACAGATACCTATATCGAGGCTGTTGGGGTCCTGGGGTTACTTTCGGGAATTTTGGGGTACAGATACCTACCTCCATGCTGTAGGGGTCGCTGGGAGGATTAGTGGGTTCGTGAGGGTGCACAGATATCTACATCCGGTCTATAGGGATCCTGGGGGGGGGGCTTAGGGGTTTGTAAGGGGCACAGATACATTCATCCAGGCAAGAGGGGTCCTAGGGACCTTAGGGGGTTCATGCTGGGCACAGATACCTACGTCTAGGCTGGAGGGGTTTTGGGGGCTTTAGGAGGGTTGTGTTGGCACAGATACCTATGTCGATGCTGGAGGGGTCCTGTCACGTCTTAGCGGATTCGTGGGGTCAGAGATACCTACATCTAGGCTGGAGGGGTTCCGGGGGGATTAGGTGTGTTTTGGGGGGGAACAGATAGCTACATCCTGATGGTAGGTGGCCCTGGGTAGCTTAGGCGGTTTTTGTCTGTCACAGATACAAACATCCATGCTGTAGGGGTCCCGAGGGACTTTGTGGGGCTCTAGGGGTCACAGATACCTACCTACAGTCTGGAAGGTTCCTGTGGGTATTTAGGGGTGTGTGGGGCATACAGATGCCTACATCTGGGCTTGTGGGTTCCCTGGGGGGCTTACAGGTTTGTGGAGAGCACAGATACCATTATCCAGGCTAAATGGGTCCTGGTGGGATTAGGGGGTTGTGGGGGGCACAGATACCTAGGTAAGCAGAAGCAGGATGAACTCTACCCTCACATCTGGTGGTGAATTATGGCAAGTGTGGAAAAGGACTTCAGGGTCTGACCATGTTTGCATAGACACACCCACCCTGCGTGACACGGCCACGGCAGCCTGGGATGGTTACTTTGGCAGCTATGGTATCCCCAGTTTATTTGTTGTTGGGGTGTGAGATGTGGAGTGTTGTCACCCTGATTGTGTGGATGAGGAACTGTGAAACAGCTTTGAGACAGGGATTCTCACCATCAGTTGAGTGGCACTCACTAGACAAGGGAGTGGGCTCCTTGAAGAAGCCAGAAACACGAGTTATATTTTCTTCTTTATTAACAGTTGGATAGTAGAGTTGGTTGTTGAATTTCTTAGTGACTGAAGATCCAGGTTCCTGAGCTAAAGTCATTGAAGTGCTGTGTTCAATAGTGGGAGAGTTTGAAACTATATTGCAGAGCAGCTCATGGAGAAAAGCAGTTTGTGGAATACTTAAAATGGTTCACGGCGTGAAGTAAGCTAAGCAGTTTTTGGAGACAGCTGGAGTAGATCACAGATTGGCTGGTGGAGCAGAGCAGCTGGTGGATTGAGCTGAGCAGTTTGTGGGAAAGGTAGAAGCAGAATCCCACGGAGAGGCAGGGAAGACAGCAGTGGACCATGTAAGGTGCCCCTTTATACCCAGGCTGGCAGGGGGGAAAACCCAGCAGATAGACTCTTGAACTCTGGGGCTGCGGTAATGTGGGTGATTATGGGGTTGCTGGAGTCTTGAAATATTTGTGGTATTGTACTTTGGAGTCTTGGGGTGATTTGGGGATTGCTAGATTCTAGAGCCCAGGGAAAAGGACACGGCCTAGTTGAGGTGTTTTCCAAATTTAATGCTATGTTGTTTATCTCACGTTATTAAACATTTTCTGCTATACCCAGATTCTATGATTGTAAGAGGGGAAGTATTGCCTCTTTGAGGCACCTAGGGTTGTGTATGTAAAATTTTCCCATTTCACTGGGTGAGGGCTCGATCTGGTTTGCATTACGTAATAGGGAAGGGACCCCTATGTATTGAACCCAGTCCTTGCTGCTATCAATTCATCCTGGCAGACGGGTTCCACCTATGTCCAGGCTGAAGGGGTCCCTGGGGATTTGAGGGGGTTCCGGGGGGCACAGAGATCTAGGTCCAGGATGTAGGGGTCCCTGGGGGGCTCAGGGGTTTGTTGGGGGGCACAGATACCTACGTCCCAGCTGCAGGGGTCCCAGAGGGGCTTAGGGGGTGTCATGGAGTGTGGTGGAATCTGGCCCTGCACCCCTCTTCCTGGGACACACAGTGACTCAGCCAGCCAGTAAAACAGAGGGTTGTTTTGGCCAACAGGAATGAAGGATACAGCAGGTCTTTGGGGCACAACCAGGACCCGTCAGTCGAGTCCATCTGGGGGTTCAGGAAGCTTATTTCCCAGTTTGGGATTCTCTGAATTCCAACTACCCAGCTCCAAACCAAAACTGAACTAACTCCCTCCAGCCGACCCCTTCCTGTGTCCAGCTTTCCGGGCAAAGGTGCTCACTCTCTCAGCCCTGCCTAGCTCGAGTTACAGGCTTAGGTCCTGTCCATCACCTAAAGTCACCCCCTCCTCTCCCATCCCCCACACAGACAGTCCCCACTCCATCACAGTAATGCCCAGAGCATTTCGCGCATGGAGCAACAGTAACACTGTGTGGCCATGCAGGGTAATGCTCAGAGCATTTCCCCCGTGTAGCAACAGTGACATCATGTGGCCACACAGGGTAATGCACAGAGCATTTCCTGCATGGAGCAAGAGTGACACCGTATGGTCATGCAGGGTAATGCACAGAGCATTTCCACGCATGGAGCAACAGTGGCACCGTGTGGCCACGCAGAGTAATCCACAAAGCATTTCCTGCATGGAGCAACAGTGGCACCGTGTGGCCACGCAGGGTAATGCACAGAGCATTTCCCTGCATGGAGCAACACTGACACCATGTGGTCACGCAGGGTAATGCACAGTGCATTTCCTGCATGGAGCAACAGTGGCACCGTGTGGCCACGCAGGGTAATGCACAGAGCATTTCCCCGCATGGAGGAACAGTGACACCATGTGGCCACACAGGGTAATGCACAGAGCATTTCCTGCATGAAGCAACAGTGACACCATGTGGCCACACAGGGTAATGCACAGAGCATCGTACCTACGTGGAGGCTGTAGAGATCCCTCGAGGACTTACGGGGGTTCGTAGGGTCACAGATATCTACATCCAGTATGGGAGGGACCCTGGGAGAGTAAGGGGGATTGTGAGGGCCATAGGTACTTGCGTCCAGGCTGTAGAGGTCCTGGTGGGGATTAAAGGCTTCCTGGACGACAGCAATATCTACGTCCAGGCTGAAGGGGTCCCTGGACGCTTAGGGGGTTGTGGTGAGCACAGTGATCCCTGGGGGCATAGGGACTTCGTGAGGGGCACAGATACCTATGTATGTCCTGGAGGGGTCCCTGGGGGGGGCTTAGTGGTAGTGTAGGAGACACAGATACCTACGTCCAGGCTATAGGCATTCTGGGGGGGCTTAGGGCTTTGGGGGGGCCCAGATACCTACATCCAGGCTGGAGGGGTCCCGGGGGGCTTAGGTGGTTTGTGGGGAGGGGCACAGATATGTACATCCAGGCTGGAGAGGTTCCAGAGAAGATTAGGGGTTTTTGCGGATGGCAGAGATACCTATCTCCATACTCTAGGGGTCCCGGGGGGCTTAGGGTTTTTTGGGAGGCACAAATATCTATGTCCAGGTTGGAGTGGTTCCTGGGGGGTTTAGGGATTTCCTTGGGGGGCAAAGATACCTAGGTCCATGCTGTAGGGTTCCCTGGGTGGATTAGGGGTTTTCTGTGTGGCAGAGATACCTACGTCTAGGCTGTAGGGGTCCCTGGGAGGCTTAGGGGGTTTGTGGGGGGCAGAGATACCTACTTCCAGGCAATAGGTCTTCCAGGGAGAATTAGTGTGTTGGGCGGGCACAGATACCTAGGTTCAGGCTGGAGGGTTCCCGGGGGGGGGGGCTTACGCCGTTTGTGTTGGGCACAGATATCTGCATCCAGGCTGGAGTGGTCCCTGGGGGGGCTAAAGCGGTTTCTGGTGGGCACAGATAACTACCTCCAGGCTGGAGGGGTTTCTCGGTACTTAGGGGTTGTAGGGGGCACAGATACTTCCATCCAGGCTGGAGGGTCCCTGGGGGGCTTAGCGGTTTCATGTGGGGCACAGATACCTAAGTCCAGGTTGGATGGGTCCAGGGGGGGCTTATGGGGTTCAGGGAG
Source organism: Gopherus flavomarginatus (assembly GCF_025201925.1). NCBI lineage: Eukaryota > Metazoa > Chordata > Testudines > Testudinidae > Gopherus > Gopherus flavomarginatus. Next base: position 43,701,265 of record NC_066623.1, read on the forward strand.
CACAGATGCTTATCTCTAGGCTATAGGGGTCCCTGGTGGGCTTAGGGGGTTTTGGGGGGCCCCAGATACCTAAGTCCATGCTGTAGGCGTCGCTACAGGTGCTTATGGGTTCGTGGGGTGCACAGATACTTATGTCCAGTCTGGAGGGGACAGGGGGGGTTGGGGTTTCATGAAGGGCACAGATACAAACCTCTAGGCTGTAGGAGTCCCAGGGAGGCTGTGGGGGTACAGATACCTACATCTAATCTGGATGGATCCTGGGGGTTATAGGGGTTTGTGGGGGGCACAGATACCTAGGTACAGGCTGTCGGTGTCCCGAGGAGATGAGGCGGTTCACTGGGGGCTCAGATACATCCAGGCTGGATGTGTCCCGAGGAGCTTAGGGGGTTTGTGTGGTGCTCAGACACCTGTGTCCAGGCTGTAGGGATCCCTGGGAGGTTAGAGGTTCGTGGGTGTCACAGATAGGGACTTCCAGGCTGAAGGAGTCGCTGGGACGTTTAGGGGGTTTGTGGGAGTACAGATACCTACGTCCAGGCTAAAGCGGTAATGGGGGTGCTTAGGGAATCGGGGCGGACACAGATACCTACGTCCAGGGTCTAGGGGTCCCGAGGGGATTGGGGGTTGAGGGGGGAACAGATGCCTACGTCCTAGCTGAAGGGGTCCTGGGTGGTTTAGGAGGTTCGTTGGAGTCACAGATACCTAAGTCCAGGCTGTAGGGGTTCCTGGGGCATTCGGGGATTTCTGGGGGTCACAGATACCTACGTTCAGACTGGAAGGGTTCCAGAGGGCTTAGGAGATTTATAGGGGGACAGATACCAACATCCTGGCTGTAGGGGTTCCCGTGGGGATTAGGTGGTTTATGGGGGGCACAGATTACTCATAGACTCATAGACTCTAGGACTGGAAGGGACCTCGAGAGGTCATCGAGTCCAGTCCCCTGCCCTCATGGCAGGACCAAATACTGTCTAGACCATCCCTAATAGACATTTATCTAACCTACTCTTAAATATCTCCAGAGATGGAGATTCCACAACTTCCCTAGGCAATCTATTCCAGTGTTTAACTACCCTGACAGTTAGGAACTTTTTCCTAATGTCCAACCTAAATCTCCCTTGCTGCAGTTTAAGCCCATTGCTTCTTGTTCTATCATTGGAGGCTAAAGTGAACAAGTTTTCTCCCTCCTCCTGATGACACCTTTTTAGATACCTGAAAACTGCTATCATGTCCCCTCTCAGTCTTCTCTTTTCCAAACTAAACAAACCCAATTCCTTCAGCCTTCCTTCATAGGTCATGTTCTCAAGACCTTTAATCATTCTTCTTGCTCTTCTCTGGACCCTCTCCAATTTCTCCACATCTTTCTTGAAATGTAGTGCCCAGAACTGAACACAATACTCCAGTTGAGGCCTAACCAGCGCAGAGTAAAGCGGAAGAATGACTTCTTGTGTCTTGTTTACAACACACCTGTTAATGCATCCCAGAATCAAGTTTGCTTTTTTTGCAACAGTATCACACTGTTGACTCATATTAAGCTTGTGGTCCACTACGACCCCTAGATCTCTTTCTGCCATACTCCTTCCTAGACAGTCTCTTCCCATTCTGTATGTGTGAAACTGATTGTTCCTTCCTAAGTGGAGCACTTTGCATTTATCTTTATTGAACTTCATCCTGTTTACCTCAGACCATTTCTCCAATTTGTCCAGATCATTTTGAATTTTGACCCTGTCCTCCAAAGCAGTTGCAATCCCTCCCAGTTTGGTATCATCCGCAAACTTAATAAGCGTACTTTCTATGCCAACATCTAAATCGTTGATGAAGATATTGAACAGAACCGGTCCCATAACAGACCCCTGCGGAACCCCACTTGTTATACCTTTCCAGCAGGATTGGGAGCCATTAACAACTACTCTCTGAGTACGGTTATCCAGCCAGTTATGCACCGACCTTATAGTAGCCCCATCTAAATTGTACTTTCCTAGTTTATCTATAAGAATATCATGCAAGACCGTATCAAATGCCTTACTAAAATCTAGGTATATCACATCCACCGCTTCTCCCTTATCCACAAGGCTCGTTATCCTATCAAAGTACGCTATCAGATTAGTTTGACACGATTTGTTCTTTACAAATCCATGCTGGCTATTCCCTATCACCTTACCACCTTCCAAGTGTTTGGAGATGATTTCTTTGATTACCTGCTCCATTATCTTCCCTGGCACAGAAGTTAAACTAACTGGTCTGTAGTTTCCTGGGTTGTTTTTATTTCCCTTTTTATAGATGGGCACTATATTTGCCCCCTTCCAGTCTTCTGGAATCTCCCCCGTCTCCCATGATTTCCCAAAGATAATAGCTAGAGGCTCAGATACCTCTTCTATTAACTCCTTGAGTATTCTAGGATGCATTTCATCAGGCCCTGGTGACTTGCAGGCATCTAACTTTTCTAAGTGATTTTTTACTTGCTCTTTCCTTATTTTCTCTTCTAAACCTACCCTCTTCCCGTAAGCATTCACTATATCAGACATTCCTTCAGACTTCTCAGTGAAGACTGAAACAAAGAAGTCATTAAGCATCTCTGCCATTTCCAAGTCTCCCATTACTGTTTCCCCCTCCTCACTGAGCAGTGGGCCTACCCTGTCCTTAGTCTTCCTCTTGCTTCTAATGTATGACAGATTCCAATGTCCTGGCTGTAGATGTTCCTCCACGGTGGCCTCAGGGCTGGAAGAGCTCCCACTCCCTTCTATTACCTGGGGGCTGCAGCAGGGGCACAGAGCTTCTCTGGTCTCACTCCTTTACCCCTGCCCCGCTGTGGCCCTGACACCAGAGAAGCTCTGTGCCCCTGCTGCAGCCTCTGCGCCATATCAGGGAGTGGGAGCTCCTCCAGCCCTGGGGCCACCGTGAGGGAGACTTTTCCAGGGGGACCCAATTTGGCCAGTGGCCCCCGGGACCCCGACAGCCTGGATGTAGGGTTACGTGCGACCACAGCCCCTCTATGTACCCCAGGAACATCTACAGCCAGGACATTTGTATCTGTACCCCCCGAACCCGCAAAGCCCCCCAGGGACCTTTACAGCCAGTATGTTGGTATCTGTGCCCCCCATAAATCTCCTAAGCGCTCCAGAACCCCTCCAGTCTGCATGTAGGTATCTGTGACCCCCATAATTCTCCTAAGACCTCTGGGACCCCTCTAGTCTGCACGTAGGTATCTGTGACCCCCAGAAATCCCCGAATGCCCCAGGAACCCCTACAGCCTGGACTTAGGTATCTGTGACTCCAACGAACCTCCTAAACCACCCAAGACACCTCCAGCTATGACATAGGTATCTGTTCCCCTCTCAACCCCCAATCCCCTCGGGACTCCTAGACCCTGGACGTAGGAATCTGCGTCAGCCCCGATCCCTTAAGCACTCCCATTACCCCTTTAGCCTGGACTTAGGTATCTGTGCTCCCACAACCACCCTAAACTTCCCAGTGACCCCTTCAGCCTGGACGTAACTACCTGTGACCCCCACGAACCCCCTAAGCCCCCAGGGATCCCTACAGCCTGGACACAGGTGTCTGAGCACCACACGAACCCCCTAAACTCCTCGGGACACATCCAGCCTGGATGTATCTGAGCCCCCAGTGAACCGCCTAATCTCCTCAGGACAACGACAGCCTGTACCTAGGTACCTGTGCCCCCCAAAAACCCTCTATACCCCCCAGGACCCCTCCAGCCTAGATGTAGGTATCTGTACCCCCACAGCCCCTCTGGGACTCCTACAGCCTGGAGGTTCGTATCTGTGCCCCCATGAAACCCCAACCCCCCGCCCCCTCCAGCCTGGACATAAATATCTGTGCACCTCATGAACCCATAAGCACCTGTAGGGACGCCTACAGCATGGACTTAGGTATCTGGGGGCCCCCAAAACCCCCTAAGCCCACCAGGTACCCCTACAGCCTAGAGATAAATATCTGTGCCCCTTGAACCCCATAAGCCCCCCCTGGATCCCTCCAGCCTGGAGTTAGGTATCTGTGCCCCCTACGAACCCGCTAAGCTCCCCAGGGACCCTCCAGCCTGGACGGAGGTATCTGTGCCCCCCCACAATCCCTAAGTGCCGAGACACCCCTCCAGCCTGGATCTAGGTATTTGTGCCCCCCCCAACACACTAATTCCCCCTGGAAGCCCTATTGCCTGGACTTAGGTATTGCTGCCCCCCACAAACCCCCTAAGCCTCCCAGGGACCCCTACAGCCTAGACGTATGTATCTGTACCCCTCAGAAAACCCCTAATCCACCCGAGGACCCCTACAGTATGGACCTAGGTATCTGTGCCCCCCAGGAAACCCCTAAACCCCCCTAGGAACCACTCCAACCTGGACATAGTTATCTGTGCCTCCCAAAAAAACCCTAAGCCCCCCAGGGACCCCTGGATCCTGGAGATAGGTATCTCTGCTGTTCACAAAAATTCCTTATACTCCCTGGAACCTCTCCAGCCTGGACGTACATAGCTGTGCCCCCCACAACCCCCCTAAGCCCCCCGGGACCCCTCCAACCTGGATGTAGGTATCTGTGCCCCCCCAAAGCCCTAAGCCCCCCCAGAATGCCTATAGCCTGGACGTAAGTATCTGTGTCCCCTACAATACCACTAAGCCCCCCCAGGGACCCCTCCAGGACAAACATAGGTATCTGTGCCCCTCACCAAGTTCCTAAACCCCCAGGGATCACTGTGCTCACCACAACCTCTAAGCCGTCCAGGGACCTCTCCAGCCCGGACGTAGATATTGGTGTCCTCCAGGAAGCCCTTAATCCCCACCAAGACCTCTACAGCCTGGACGCAAGTACCTATGCCTCCCACAACTCCTCTAACTCCCCCAGAGTCCCGAGCATCCTGGACGTAGGTATCTGTGACCCTACGAACCCCCTTAAGCCCCCCAGAATGCCTCCAGCCTGGACGTAGCTATCTCTACCTCCCATGACCCCTAAGCCCTCAGGGATCTCTACAGCCTCTACGTAGGTGTGATGCTCTGTGCATTACCCTGAGTGACCACACAGTGTCACTGTTGCTCCATGCAGGAAATGCTCTGTGCATTACTCTGCGTGGCCACATGGTGTCACTGTTGTTCCATGCGGGAAATGCTCTGGGCATTACTGTGATGGAGTAGGGACTGTCTGTGTGGGGGATGGGAGAGCAGCGGCTGACTTTAGGTGAGGGACAGGACCTAAGCCTGTAACTTAAGCTAGGCAGCGGGGAGGGGGTCAGCACCTTTGCCCAGGAAGCTGAATAAAGGAAGCGGCTGGCTGGAGGGAGTTAGTTCAGTTTTGGTTTGGAGCTGGGTTGTTGGAATTCAGGGAATCCCAAACTGGGAACTAAGCTTCCTGAACCCCCAGAAGGACTCGATTGAGGGGTCCTGGTTGTGCCCAAAAGCTCTGCTGTATCCTTCATTCCTGTTGGCTAAAAAAACCTTCTGTTTTACTGGCTGGCTGAGTCACTGTGTGTCCCAGGAAGACGGGTACAGGGCCAGATTCCACCACACTACGTGACACCCCCTAAGTCCCTCTGGGACCCCTGCAGCCTGGACCTAGATATCTGTGCCCCCCACGAACTCCCTAAGCCCCCCAGGGACCCCTTCAGCCTGGACGTAGGTGGAACCCTTCTCCCAGGCTGAACTGATAGCAGCAAGGACTGGGTTCAATACATAGGGGTCCCTTGCCTACAATGTAATGCAAACCAGCTCGAGCCCCCACCCAGTGACATGGGAAAATTTCACATACGCACCCCTAGGTGCCTCAAAGAGGCAATACTTCCCCTCTCGCAAGCATAAAGTCTGGGTGTAGCAGAAAATGTTTAATAAAGTGAGATAAACAACATAGCATTAAATTGGGAAAACACCTCAACTAGGCCGTGTCCTTTTCCCTGGGCTCATGAGTCCAGCAATCCCCAAATCACCCCAAGGCTCCAAAGTCCAATATCTCCAATGTTTCAAGAGTCCAGCAACCCCAAAATTACCCACAGTTGCGCAACCCCAGAGTTCAAGAGTCTATCTGCAGGGTTTTTCCCCCTGCCAGCCTGAGTAGAAAGGGGCACCTTATGTGGTCCACTGCTGACTGCTCTGCCTCTCCATGGGATTCTGCTTTTGCCTTCCCCACAAACTGCTCAGCTCGGTCCACCAGCTGCTCCACCAGCCGACCTGTGTTCTGCTCCAGCTGTCCCCCAAAACTGCTAGACTCACCTCACTCCGTGGGCCACTCCCACAAACTCCTCCTGTCTGCCAACTACTGTGTTCTGCAATACAGTTTCAGAGTCCCCCACAAGCTAACACATCTTTTCAGTGATTTTAGCTTAAGAACCTAGAAATTCAACTCTTAAGAGAATAAAAAATCAACACTGCCAATCAACTGTTAAAAGAAAAAAAGTGCAATTGGTGACTCTAGCTCACCCAAGGAGCCCACTCCCTTGTCTAGCGAGTGCCACTCAATTGGTGGGGAGAATCCCTGTCTCAAAGCTGTTTCACAGTTCCTCATCCACACAATCAGGGTGACAATACTCCACATCTCATGCCCCAACAACAAATAAACGGGATACCACAGCTGCCAAAGCAACCATCCCAGGCTGCCATGGCCATGTCAGGCGGGGTGGGTATGCCTATGCAAACACGATCAGCCCCTGAAATTCTTTTCCACACTCGCCATAATTCACCACCAGATGTCAGGGTACTGTTCAGCCTGCTTCTGCTTACACAGGTATCTGTGCCCCCCACAACCCCCTAATCCCACCGGGACCCATCTATCCTGGATAAAGGTATCTGTGCTCCCCACAAACTTCTAAGCCCCCCAGGGAACCCACAAGCCCAGATGTAGGCATTGTATGCCCCACAAACCCCCTAAGACCCACAGGACCCCTCCAGCCTGTAGGTAGGTATCTGTGACCCCCAGAGCCACACAAAGACCCTCGGGACCCCTACAGCATGGATGCTTGTATCTGTGATGCCAACAAACCGGCTGCGCTACCCAGGGCCCCCTACAATCGGGACATAGGTATCTGTTCCCCCCCAAAACACCTAATCCCCCCCAGAACCCCTCCAGCCTAGACGTAGGTATCTCTGACCCCACGAATCCCCTAAGCCACGATGGGACCCCTCCAGCATGGACATAGGTATCTGTGCCCCCACAACCCTCCTAAGTCCCCCAAAACCCCTCCAGCCTAGACGCAGGTATCTGTCCCCCCATGACCCTCCTAGGCCATGATGGGACCTCTCCAGCCTCAACATAGTTAACTGTGCCCTCACAACCCCCCTAAGTCCTGCGGAATGCCTCTAGCCTAGACGCAGGTATCTATGCCCAACACAAACTGCCTAAGGCCCCCAGGACTCCTCTTGCCTGGATGAAGGTATCTGTGCCCCCCACAAACCCCTAAGCCCCCCCTGGATCCTTATACCCTGGACAAAGGTATCTGTGCACCCTCACGAAACCACTGATCCTCCCAGCGACCCCTATAGCATGGACGTAGGTATCTGTACCCCAAAATGCCCAAAGTAACCCCGGGACCCCTACAGCCTCGAAATAGGTATCTGTGCCCCCCACCACATCTCCCTAATACCCCCAGAACCCCTCCAGCCTGATTGTGGATATTTGTGACCTCCAGGAACTCCCTAAGCCTCCCCAGGACTTCTCCAGCCTGGACATAGGTATCTCTGCCCCAACAAGCCCCCTAAGACAAATAGGGGCCCCACCAGCCTGTTTGTAGGTGTGTATATAAGGCACAAACACCCTTAGCTCCCCAGGGCCAGCTCCAACAGGGACGTAGGTATCTGCACAATCACAACCCCTTAAGTCCCCCAGGGACCCCTCCAGACCATACGTAGGTTCTTGTGCCCCTCACCAACTCCCTAAACCCCCAGGAAACACTACAGCCTGGACTTATGTATTTGTGCTCACCACAACCCCCTAAGCCATCCAGGGACCTCTCCAGCACGGAAGTAGATATTTGTGTCCCCCATGAAGCCCCTAATACCCACCGGAATGCCTCCAGCCTAGAAGTAGCTATCTGTGCCCCCCATGACCCCTAAGCCCCCCAGGGATCTCTAAAGCATCTACGTAGGTGTGATGCTCTGTGCATTTCCTTGAGTGGCCACACGGTGTCACTGTTGCTCCATGCAGGAAATGCTCTGTGTACTACCCTGCGTCTCCACATGGTGTCACTGTTGCTCCATGCAGGAAATGCTCTGTGCATTACCCTGCGTGGCCACACGGTGTCACTGTTGTTCCATTCAGGAAGTGATCTGTGCAGTACCCTGCATGGCCACACGCTGTCACTGTTGCTCCTTGCGGGAAATGCTGTGTGCATTACCCTGCATGGCCACATGGTGTCACTGTTGCTCCATGCAGGAAACGCTCTGTGCATTACCCTATATGGCCACATGGTGTCACTGTTGCTCTGTGAGGGAAATGCTCTGTGCATTACTGTGATGGAGTAGGGACTGTCTGTTTGGGGGATGGGAGAGCAGCAGGTGACCTTAGGACCGGACACGTGCTCAGCCTGTAACCTGAGCTAGGAAGGAGGGAGGTGGTCAGCACCTTTGCCAGGGAAGCTGAACAAAAGAAGGGGCTGGCTGGAGAGAGTTGGGTTAGTTCAGTTTCGGTTTTGGTCTGCGTGGTTGGAATTCAGGGAATCCCAAACTGGGAACTAAGTTTCCTGAAGCCCCAGAAGGACTCGAATGCGGGATCCTGCTTGTGCCTTCAAGTTCTGCTGTATCTTTCGCTCCTGTTGTCCAATAAACTTTCTGTTTTACTGGCTGGCTGAGAGTCACTTTGAGTCCCAGGAAGAGGGGTGCAGGACTGGACTCTCCCACACTCCGTGACACACCCTAAGCTTCTCCAGGACCCCTGCAGCCTGGATGTAGGTATCTGTGCCCCCCACCAAATACCTAAGACCCCCGGAGACCCCTCCAGCCTGAACTTAGGTATCAGTGCCCCCCACAAGCCCCCTAAGCCCCCCAGGTACCTATACAGCCAGGACATTTGTATCTGTGCCCTATAGGGACTCCATAAGCCCCCCGGGACACTCCAGTGTGCACGTAGGTATAAGTGCCCCCCAGAAACCCCCTCACCCCCTGGGACAGCTACAATCTGGATGTAGATATCTGTGCCCCTCATGAAACCTCTAACCCCTCCCCCGGGACTGATACAGCCTGGACATACGTATCTGTGCCCACCCAAACCCCTAAGACCCCCTGGTACCCGTACAGCCTGGACATAGGTATCTTGGGCCACCAAAAATCCCCTAAGACTCCCAGGATGCCTCCAGCCTTGACGTAGGTATCTATGCCCCCCACTAACCCTCTAAGCCGCCCTGGTACCACTAAAGCCTGGATGTACGAATATGTGCCCCCCACGAACCCCCTAAGCCCCCCTGGGACACCTAGAGCCTGGAGATTGGTATCTGTGCCCTCCCCCAAAACTCTCAAAGCCCCCCAGGGACCTCTACAGCCTGGACATAGGTATCTGTGCACCCCAAGGCCCCTAAGATCCCCCGGACCCCTACAGCCTGGATGTAGGTGTGATGGTGCTGCCCGTGGGACCCAGCTCAGCTCACTCAATCAGGGTGAACCGCAAACAAAACAGGACAGACAAATTCCAAACGCTGCTGGTTATTCCGATACTTAGATTTACCAAGCCAACACAAAACAGCTTCTGTAGTACCTCACTGGTTACTTAGAAGTTTAAACCACGCCGTTCCCTTAAAGTACCCAGCCTCAGGCCTCCTTCCAGACACACCTGTCAGATATGATGATGATTCCTGAAAATCTTACTTCATCATGTTAAAGAAAAGATTCTTCTGATCCCAAAGGATCAGCTACATACCCAGGTTCAATTATAACTTATATCTTACCTAAAATACATGCTATAGGCAATTCTTATTAACTAAGCTAAAATGTATTAGAAAAGAAAAGAGAGAGAGTGTTGGTTAAAAGATCAATAGACATATAGACTTGAATTCAATTCTTGAGGTTCAGATACATAGTAGAGGTGAGTTTGTAGTTGCCAAAAGTCTTTTTAGAAATAGTCCATACGTTATAGTCCAATGTTCATATTCAGGGTGGCTCCAGTCAATGACTGGGGATCTCAATCCTTGTGGCTTAAGGTTTCCCCCTCTTGAAACCCAAAGCAGATCTGAGATGAAGAAGGATCGTGTCCCAGGCTTCTTATACATTTCCAGCAGCCTTTCGGTCTCAGAAGACAATAGGCTTAACTCTCCTTCCAAGCATCCTGGCAATTAGTACAGAGTAATTTATTCATTAAACAGTTCAGATACAGGTTACCACAACCTTCAAAGAGACACATAGACAATAATACTATTTCACTCAAGTATCATCATTAATGTTAATATTCCTTTTTTGCTCTTTGAATTAAAACTGTAGCAATAGACAAGACTTGTTTGCCTACATCACAAGACCTGAGCAAACATCTCCCCTTCTACCTCTAACAATGCAGACTTGCATTTCAAAACTCTGTTCATTCACATATCTTGCTAACCAGTTCTTAAGGTTCACCCATGGGTCAGATCAGTCGGTGAGGTGAGTTAATTAACTCTTTCTGGCCCTGTCACCTTTCAATGAGATATTAGATTATACTTATAATGTCACAGTCGCGGTGAGTCGACTGCTGCAGCTCCCCGTAGACTCTGCCTGTGTCTCTTACCGAGCTGGAGTACAGCAGTCGAGGGGAGAGCACTCGATGTGTTGCATCTACACTAGACGCGATATATCGACCCTCGCAGGATCGATCGCTGCCCACCGATTCGGCAGGTGGTATAGACATACCCCGAGTATCTGGTGATCGGAGCTGGACCCCGGAGGGGGACACATTGAAGGAACTCAGGAGCTAAGGTGCCTCTATTGTCAACTGTCAGGGCTGCTGTGGCTCAGAGGAGGGTGCTTGACTGCCTGGCAGGCTTAGGCGCCACAAGCCTGGGAGGCAGGAGAAGTGAAGCGGCCATGGTGTGCTCAGGGTGCTCGTGCTTGGAGCAGGGGTGAGCTGGGGCGAGGGGGGGTGCCGCAGGGCAGAGCGGGGGAGTTGCCACAAGAGGGGAGCCTCAGGGTGGAGGGGAGGAGCTGCCACGGGTGGGGCACCTCACGATGGGGTCGCAGGGGGGGAGGGTGCAAGGTGGAAGTTTCGCCTAGCGAGTGAAACATCCTTGCACCAGCCCTGCCCCATGCCCTGTCTGCAGCCAGCCCTGCACCCCTTGCTCTGCCCTGCCCGCAGCCATCCTCTGTCTCCAGACAGCCCTGCACCTTCTGCCCTGCCCACACCAGCCGCATCCTCCCTGCCCTACTTGCAGCCAGCCCTGCAGCAAAGCCCCTGACAAACCCCGAGTCCTGTCTCCAGCCATCTCCTGCCACACCCCCCTGTGGCCCTGCCCAAAGCCAACCAGCCCCCACACACACCCAGCCTGCACCAGCCCTGCACCCCCTGTCTGCAGCCAGCCCTGCATCCCCTGCCCTGTATCCAGCCAACCCAATCCACCCCCCTGCCTGAAGCCAGCCAGCCCCGCACCCCTTACCCTGCCTGCAGCCAGACCCTACCTCCAGCCAGCCCCATGTCCACCGGTGCCCTGCAGTATCCAGGGCAGTAACCCTGCACTTCTGCTTCAATGAGGGGGGCAGGGAGAAGCTGGGACCCACACATGTGCACACCCTAGGTTGACCAGACAGCAAGTGTGAAAAATCGGGACAGGGGGTGGGAGGTAATAGGATCCTAGATAAGAAAAAAAACCCAAAATTCGGACTGTCCCTATAAAATAAGGACATCTGGTCACCCTAGCCCACCCCCAGGACTCCTGAGTTCCATTGCTGGGTTTCCTATTGGTTCCACTGCTGGTTCTTTTCCTTTTCCTGGGGGACTTTGGGCAAGTTGCTCCCCCCTCTAGGGCTCTGTGCCCAGCAATGAAATGGGGATTTCATACTTTCCCGGTGTTGGAAAGTGCTGGGAGAATCTCCCAGCAAAAGTTGCTCTGACAGTGCTAAGCAGCATCTGACCATTCAAGGTCAGAGCGCACTTCCCAGGAGGAGTGTTTGGCTCTGGGGTTTCACTTCAGCCCAGTGTAGAGAGAGGGGCCCAGCCATGGAGTTTGGCTCAAGAAGACCAAGTCTCCAATTTGTTAAGGACGTTTTGAATTTCAATCCTGTGCTCCAAAGTGATTGGTGTCAGTTGCAAATTTTAGAAGCATGGTCTGCACTGCATTTTCCAAATCATTCATGAAAATATTGAATAGTACCGGACTCCGGACTGATGCCTGCCAGACCCACTAGGTACACCCTCTCCATTGGACAGCCAAATATGGAGAAGGGCTCCTGGAGTCTGGGCTTTCAACCAGCTCTGCACTCACATTACACTGATTGCAGCTGGACTGCATTTCCCTCGTTTGCTTGTGAGAATGTCCTACAGGACAGTGTCAAAAGCCTTAGTATCTGCAAGCTAGATCCCATCTACTGTTTACCCACCTACACCAGGCCCGGAACCCTGCCGAAGAAGGAATGAGGATTGGTTTGGAATGATTTGTTCTTGACAAATCCATGCTCACTCGTCCTAAGAACCAAATTATCCTGTAGGTGCTGCTGACAAACTGAGTGTTTAAGAATGTATTCCAGTATCTCTCCAGCTATGGCAGTCAGGCTAGCTAGTCTGTAAGTCGCAGGGGTCTCTTTGTTCCCCTTTGAAAGATAGGTCCTGTCTTGTTCATGAATGGGAAGATGTTCTTTTTCAGGGATCTCAGACGAAAACTGGGGCACAACACCTGGTTTATTAAGGCCACAAAAACGGAGGCAGGAACCTCTTCTCTCCTGCTGGCAAAGAACCCCAGGTACCTAAAGGATAGGGATCCACATCCTTGAAAGGGCTTTAAAAAGGCAGTGGTTAAAAAGTTTGGCCCCGACCATTTCATGTTTCCACAGACTAGACACTTTAGTAAACTTTAGAAGTCCTTGGTGGAAAAACACCGTGAAACTCCCCTTTCTTCTTCACAGATGGCTTCAACACCCCTTTTCTCACTCAGGCTCACAACTGCCCAGAATTCGAGAACTGTCCCTGTTCCCATTGGACAAATGGGAGGAGCCTGAGGTACAGAGAAGGGAGGTGACCTACCCAAGGGCCTACACAGCAAGGCGGTTGCAAAGCCAGAAAGAGAAGCTGCCAGTCAGACTCCTGTTCTAACAGACAACAAATCCCCCCAGAGGCAGGGATAGAGCTCAGGAATTGAGATGGTGGGAAAATTTCATTCCAACCGTTTCTGTCCAAATATCCCATTCAGACTAAACCAGTTTGTTTCTCAGAATCATAACAAGTGAGATGGAAGTTCTTTGCAAGAAGATTTTGTTGCAAAACAAAAGCATCTCCTGTTTGTCACAGTGTGTTAAATTGTGTCATCACACACAAGGAGGAGACACTTAGATCTTGAAAATTAGATAAGATGCTTCAGTCTGAGCTAAGTCATTGCTGCTCCTAACAATTCCAAAATAAATAAATACAAATAAAAAAGACTGTTTCAGCTAATCTACTATGTCATAATCTGCTCTGAGTAAACGTGATGGGACACCTCATTTTATGCACTACTCTTAGTGACACTCTCCAATGGATCCCCATCCTCCACCCACCATGAGGTAGGTAAGAGTGGATCATTATTATCCCTACTTGAAAGAGGGAGAAACTAAGGCTGAGAAAGGAGAACTGACTTGTCTTAGGTCACACAGCCAGGCAGTGGCAGAGTTGGGAATAGGACCCAAGAGCCCTGATTTTCAAACCAACCATCGGATCTTGAATTTCAGACATTGAATGACCTGAATAATGTGCTCTCAGATGAGCTCCATACCAACAACAGTGCACAGTAATTATTCAGCAAGTATTTGAGGAGAACTGCAATGTTAGAGAGAATCATCAACTGCTCAGAGACAATTAATGCAGAGAAGCAACAAAATATGTCAAACATAGAACTGGTTCTGACTTATTTCCTTGTTCTTAGAAGAGAACAACATGGACCTGAGTCTCCTCCCTGTCAATAACCCCCTGCTCAGCCAATCAGGATAGAGACTGAGGATGGGAGGCTGAGGATTCTTACCAGAGAGCCCAAAAGATGGCCCAGGTGACTGCTGGGGATCACTTTCCAAGCACTATTTCAGTCCCACATTTTTGGGTGGATCTCTCACAGTGGGAGCTGCAGAGCACTCCCCCGCAACACACACACACACACAGAAGCACACCTCCTGGTGTTGAGAGGGGAATAGGAAAAAGGAGATAAGAAGCAAGAGAAGAAGAGAAAGGAGGGAAGGATGGATGGAGGAAAAGCTGAAACAAAAAGGACAAACCCTTATGTCCGCACTGATTCTAAGGGACAAAATCCCAGGTGCGCAATAAAATTCTGCCTCCTTAAGCTCGTGTTTTCCATGTCTAGAATTCAACTCTCACCAGATGGATCAGACTGAACAGGTTTCGAACCTCCAGGAGGCTCTTACCTTCTAAACAGGGATGGCTGTTTTCTAGTAAAATCACTAAAAGGGAAGGAGAAAACTCGAAAGAGGTTCCTCCTGGTGCTCACATCTGTGAACCCGAATACTTTATCAGTCCTCAAGGAGAGACCTGGAGAAGGAAACTTGCTGACGCAAAGCCACAGGGGTCTCTGAGGTTTCCCTGGCCCCTCGCTCCTGTCCTGCCTGGCTGATGTCAGCATCTCTCTGTGAGGTCACCACCTCCCCACCACCTTTGACCAAAAGTCTGAGGTCCTGCAAAAGGCCTTTGTGATGTCACTGCCACACGCCTCCCTTGCTGTGCTAATGTCCTACCCCAGGCCAGGCACTTTGGATGTTTGAGCTACTCCCTGTGGATCATCCCACTCAAGGAGTGTTCGTTCTAGGCAGCAAGCCTTCTAGACAGTAAAACATCAGATGCTGCTCCCAATTCTACGCTCCGTTTTTCAGAAATTAGTCGACTTTATGGCCAGAAGAAATCATTAGAGCATCTAATCATATAATCATAGAATATTAGGGTTGGAAGGGACCTCAGGAAGTCATCTAGTCCAATCCACTGCTCAAAGCAGGACCAATCCCCAACTAAATCATCCCAGCCAGGGCTTTGTCAAGCCTGCCCTTAAAAACCTCTAAGGAAGGAGATTCCACCACCTCCCTAGACACCCCATTCCAGTGCTTCACCACCCTCCTAGTGAAAAAGTTTTTTCCTAATATCCAGGATAAACCTCCCCCACTGCAACTTGAGACCCTTACTCTTGTTCTCTCATCTGCTACCACTGAGAACAGTCTAGGTCCATCCTCTTTGGAACCCCCTTTCAGGTACTTAAAAGCAGTTATCAAATCCCCCTTCAGTCTTCTCTTCTTCAGACTAAACAAGCCCAGTTCCCTTAGCCTTTCCTCATTAGTCATGCGCTTCAGACCCCTGATCATTTTTGTTG
Source organism: Gopherus flavomarginatus (assembly GCF_025201925.1). NCBI lineage: Eukaryota > Metazoa > Chordata > Testudines > Testudinidae > Gopherus > Gopherus flavomarginatus. The sequence goes on from NC_066623.1 coordinate 43,716,695, forward strand.
CCCTCTGCTGGACTGTTTCCAATTTTTCCACATCCTTCTTGTAGTGTCAGACCCCAAACTGGACGCAGTACACCAGATGAGGCTTCACCAATGCCGAATAGAGAGGAATGATCACATCCCTCGATCTGCTGGCAATGCCCCTACTTATACAGCCCAGAACGCCGTTAGCCTTCTTGGCAACAAGGGCACACTGTTGACTCATAGCCAGCTTCTCGTCTAGTGTAACCCCTAGGTCCTTTTCTGCAGAACTGCTTCCTAGCCATTTGGTCCCTAGTCTGTAACAGTGAATGGGATTCCTCCGTCCTAAGTGCAGGACTCAGCACTTGTCCTTGTTGAACCTCATCAGGTTTCTTTTGGCCCAGTTCTCTAATTTGTCTAGGTCCCTCTGTATCCTATCCCTACCCTCCAGTGTATCTACCACTCCTCCCAGTTTAGGGTCATCTGCAAACTTGTTGAGGGTGCAATCCACACCATCCTCCAGATCATCAATGAAGATATTGAACAAAACCAGCCCCAGGACCGACCCTTGGGGCACTGCGCTTGAAACCGGCTGCCAACTAGACAAGGAGCCGTTGATCACTACCCATTGAGCCTGACGATCTAGCCAGCTTTCTATCCACCTTACAGTCCATTCATCCAGCCCACACTTCTTTAACTTGCTGGCAAGAATACTATGGGAGACAGTATCAAAAGCTTTGCTAAAGTCAAGGAATAACACATGCACTGCTTTCCCCTCATCCACAGAGCCAGTTATCTCCTCATAGAAGGTAATTAGGTTAGTCAGGCATGACTTGCCCTTGGTGAATCCATGCTGACTGTTCCTGATCACTTTCCTCTCCCCTAAGTGCTTCAGAATTGATTCCTTGAGGACCTGCTCCATGATTTTTCCAGGGACTGAGGTGAGACTGACTGGTCTGTAGTTCCCTGGATCCTCCTTCTTCCCTTTTTATAGATGGGTACTACATTAGCCTTTTTCCAGTCATCCGGGACCACCCCTGATCACCATGAGTTTTCAAAGATAATGGCCAATGGCTCTGCAATCACATCCGCCAACTCCTTTAGCTCCCTCGGATGCAGCGCATCCGGCCCCATGGACATGTGCTCGTCTCCAGTTTTTCTAAATAGTCCCGAACCACTTCTTTCTCCACAGAGGGCTGGTCATCTTCTCCCCATGCTGTGCTGCCCAGTGCAGCAGTCTGGGAGCTGACCTTGTTTGTGAAGACAGAGGAAAAAAAAGCATTGAGTACATTAGCTTTTTCCACATCCTCTGTCCACAAAGTTGCCTCCCTCATTCAGTAAGGGGCCCACACTTTCCTTGACTTTCTTCATGTTACTAACATACCTGAAGAAAGCCTTCTTGTTACTCTTAACATCTCTTGCTAGCTGCAACTCCGAGTGTGATTTGGCCTTCCTGATTTCACTCCTGGATGCCTGAGCAATATTTTTATACTCCTCCCTGGTCATTTGTCCAATCTTCCACTTCTTGGAAGCTTCTTTTTTGCGTTTAAGATCAGCAAGGATTTCACTGTTAAGCCAAGCTGGTCACCTGCCATATATACTATTCTTTCTACACATTGGGATGTTTTTTTCCTGCAACCTCAGTAAGGATTCTTTAATCCTTTAGAGGATTGGAACTGATTTCAGTGGAGTCACATGTTTGCTAGGTTTTCATGCATTTGCACAGGAAAATATTGAGTTTTTCCATTCATTTCAGGGATCTCTATTCAGTGGAACTCCTCAACAGAATGGAAATGAAATTATTTTTGTTGAAGGAAGAAGTTTGTAAGGTGGCAAAAGGACTTGAACCAAGACCCCTTTGATTTTCAGTCAAATACTCTCCTACTGAGTTACACCCCCATGGCTGCTGTGGAGGTAAATCGGTGATCTTAAAGATTTTGAAGGACAGGCCCTGCCTCAGAGATCTCCTGTACTCTTCCCAGACCACAGTGCTTTTAAAAATGGGGTTTGATTAAACTTATAGATATATGGAGACACCACAGCTTGCACAGCCACCCACATAGCTTCCCCCAGTGACATAGCTACCACCTCTCGGGGAGATGGATGAACTACACGGACGGGACAGCTCTCTCCCCTCTGCTTAGAGCATCTTCATTCTTTATGAATAGGTAGGAAAGAACCTCCTGAATGGACAGTAACCAATTTATCAAATATTGCTGGGTCTGCATTCAATATGGGTAACTGGTCGTATTGGGCTGGATTAGTAGGAGCATTTCCAGCAGATCGAGAGAAGTGATTATTCCCCTCTATTCAGCACTGGTGAGGCCACATCTGGAGCATTGTGTCCAGTTTTTGCCCTCCCACTACAGAAACAAATTGGAGAGAGTCTAGGGGAGGGCAACAAAAATGATTAGGGGTCAGTGGACTTACGAGGAGAGGCTGAGGGCACGGTCACCCAGAGGGTGGGGCAAGTGGGGCAATTTACCCCAGGCCCTGCAGGGATCCCATGAGAATATAGTATTCTATAGTATTGCAACTTTTTTTTATGGAAGGGGCACCCAAAATTGTTTTGCCTCAGGCCCCCTGAATCCTCTGGGCAGTTCTGTCCACTCCACCCCCTTGACTCATTCTCCTCTCTCTGAAGCCCCACCTGTGCTCTGCTCTCACTCCCATTTGGCCACTTCCCGCTCCTGCTCTTTCTCTTTGGCTGAGGCCTGCTGATCCACTTTTTGCTTGCTCCTCTCCTCCCAGAAGGCCTCCTTGTGTCTCTCCACCCCCGCCCCCAAGGTCTGCCTGCTGCCCCCACCTCTCTGCCCTTCCCCTGAGACTCACCCTGCCCAGCACTCACACCTCTCTGCCTCTCCTGAGACCCACCTTGCCCAGCACTCACACCTCTCTATCCCCTCCCCTGCCCTGCCCTGTCCCTATGCTCCTTTCATACAGATGCCTGGGATTCTGCCTCACAATGTGTCCCTGAGCTCTCAGCCAAAATGCCCAGACTGGCAAACACTCTGGGCTCCTGAAGCCTCTGCCTCCCACCTAGTGCCTATGGCTCATGCCTGACCCTTGCTGCTGCTCCTTGCTGTAGAAGGTGAAAGGAGCAGAGGCAGCGCAGGAGCCTTCTGGGAACGCAGATCTGAGGCTTTGGGAGAGACACATTGTCTAAGACATCGGAGCGCTGTAAACCATGCAGCCACCCCCTCAATCAGGGCCTATTCCAGCCCTGAGTCTGGGCTTCCACGATCCCTCCCGCAGAGCAGGGTGCCCACAGATTACAGCCTGAAAATAGGCATGTGACACTAATTCCTGTTCTCCCTGGCAGGGTCTGACCTAGACCAAGTCGCACCCTAGGCAAGACGTGTCTTCGGTGCCCCCCCCCCATATGTTAAAATTTTAAGTATCTTATTTTTCATTGCATTTGTAGCTCAGTACATGATTTTGATGTACAATTTCGATGCATGATTTTCTCTGTCATATAAGATGCTAAATTTGCAGGCTAGGTTCTGTAAACCTGTATTTATTCATGCCATATATAAGCAAATAAAACAAATGCATTTTCTTTAAGCATATAGAAACTTTTTAATTTTAACGGTAACTGAAACGTACTAACATCTAGAAATGTAACTGTCACCAGCACAGGGCTGGCCAGGATTAAATAGTGTTACAGTAGGAGACAGCGTTAGGATGTTAACCCCAGGCCTTTAGTTGAAAGGTGGCTTCTCTCACCTTTCCCCCATGAACTGAAGCGCAGAATTAAAGAGATCCAAAGACTGGCCAATGGCATTTTCAAGTGCTAAAATAGCAAGCAATGTCGCTCTCTCTTGGCCATCGGTGACTGAAGATGTGGTTTAATGAACCAAAAAGAAACCTAGCAGCTGCTGAAGTAGTTCAGCTGGGAGCGTGCTAGACTAGCAGGCTATTCTATCCAGCTTTGTGCACAGGTGGGATGTTTTCTGAAAGGTGCAGCAGTTCCTTTAACTGCCACGAGTCCCTCATTTCAGGCTATGAAGCAGGAAAAGACAGCATGGGCTTCTGCACCGAGTTGGTCCACCTGACCTTTCATTCTTCTCTTGCTCTTTGTCAGCAAGGAGAAGAAAAAGAAGCTCTCCCTCAAGCTGGAGTCACACGGGCGAGGTAAGGACGACTTTCTGAGTGCCGGTTCCAGTCCTCTGCTCTGCCAGCTGACCTATTGAAGGGCTGCCACCACTTTCTCTAGGTTTGTCCATCGGTCTGTGGCAGGGTGAGCAACAGCCAAGCAGATGGAGTTTTTGTAGTGTAGTGGTTATCACATTTGCCTAACATGCAAAAGGTCCCTGATTCAAATCCAGGCAGAAACATGCTGGTTTCCTTTTCCCAGATCCCCTTGCTGTTCAGGAAGGCGCTCCTCCTTCTGCCACTGTCCTGTCCCTGGGATAACTCCAACCCCTGCATGACAGAAGGTGCTGACAGCAGTGGAGAAAGCACCTTGGTGTCAGGCTGGAGAACCTAGAGGAGTTAGGCATGTTACCTTTCAGAGACTTGTGGCTTGGCCTCCTCTGCCCTTGGAGATTGGCAGGTGGACGCCGGCTCTTCCTGCTGGCCTTCTTTGCGTGACTTCCAAAAGGAGGAAGTGAGGCAGGAATGGGGCAAAAGAGGAAAGTCAAGCTGAGAAAGGCAGGGCAGAAACTAAGCACATCATTGTGGCTAAGTGGGGTTAGTAGAGCACCACCATTCATTCTGCAAAGCCTGGGGAGGTGTGGTTGGCTGCTGGGAGGCAGAATCCTGTGCCTGCCTCTTGGCTTCCCAGGGATGGCTACTTGCAGCCCAGGAGAAGAAGGGGGGTTCTGGGTCAAAGGAAAACAAGCAAAGCTGAGTCCAAGTGGAGAATGGCTGCTCCCTTATGGCCAACCTGGGGGCATGACTGACGGTTTTAGAGGTGGAGGCTGGGCTGTCTGTGAGCAACTGGGATCCAGGAAACCCCCACCTGCCCTTCTGAGGGCCAAACCATGGAGGTGCGGTTGGCTGCTGGGAGATAGACCCCTGTGGCTGGCTGTTGGCATCCCAGGGATGGCTCCTTGCAGCCCAGGAGAAGCGGGGTTCTGGGGGGAAGGAAAATAAGCAATGACGAGGCTGAGTAGGCTCCTTTCTGGCCAAGATGGTGGGCTGTGGTGGCTCTGGGTGTTGCCTGTAAGCCATAAGTGGACTTGGTGCAGTGAAAACTGCTGCTCCATTCTGGCTGACCTGGGGGTGCCATGGACGACTTGGGAGTGGGGGCAGGGCCCTGGCTGTGAGCAAATGGGATCCAGGAAGCCCATCCTGCCCCTCCAGGAGCCGAGTCTTCTTCTTCTCTCCTGCCATGGGGACCCTGGCCTCAAGCCTGCCCAGCATGTGCTGTAGCTCGAGCATTAAGCCTTCCTGTGTGACCTGTGCTGGAGCTGACCCTGGGCCCCTGTGGGGCACTGTTGGGGGAAATCCCGACTGCCGGTCACTTTGGGAGCTGTGCTGCCCGAGGTAAGCACCCCCCCTCCGACCACCTCCTGCACCCTTACCCCTGCCCCAGCACAGAGGCTCTCTGTGTCTTGAACAAGCACTGTCAAGGATTGGCCAAGAACTTCTGCTCTGTTTATGTGAAAGAGACACAAAAAAGGGATCCCAGCGGACAAGTTTAATTCACGAGCACAAACTGGCTGGGCAAGCCAGGATCTCTCAGTTACTCAGAAGGCTCTTCAGCCAGCTCTTCCCAAAGACCAGTCTCTGGAGGCTTTTGTGACATGATGTACCTCAAAATAGCCCCCTGTAGCTCACATATTCATCATTCATATATGACTGTGATATGTCATACAAACAATTTCATGTCAGTTATCACATGAAAAGTCATGATCTGCTGAAATCGGTTACTCTGTCCAAATATGTATAGCATGAGGGTGTATGAAGTTATGCATTTTGCTGTATGGTTGTTACTGAAATATGCTATAATTTTGCTAGTGACCCCTGCCAAGGAGGGAGTTCAACAGCCGTGAATCAGCAGAGGAATTGTAATTAAGGGATTTCCAATTCAAAGACAGACACCCAAACACAACACTGTGGGGACTGCTCAAGTCTATGAGTCAGTTGCACAAGACCACACCAGGAGGATTCCCCAACCTAGTGACTCAGCAGAGCCCACCCGGACACGTCTGGGCAAGTGTCTTCTAGACACTTGAACTAAGGATATAAAATAGGAGACTGTGGCATCATGTTTTTGCCTTTGTCCTCCCCCACCTATGTTGGAAGCAGCAGGAATCCTGAGAAAATGAAGGGGGGGAATTCTATGTATTAAGAAGGGTAACATCCAGTGGGGTGAGAAAAATGCTTTACCTAACTACTGCCTAGTGTAATAAGGTGTAAAGTTTAGATTTTGCTGTGGTCATACAGTGCTTAGTGCTCTGCGTTGTGGCCCCAAGAGCCATGGATGCAAGTTGAGTTACGATGACCTTTTCCTTGTCTCCACATTTCTTAGGTGCCTCCTTCCAACACTGCTCAGAAAAAACGACTGGTTTCTTTTGGAAGTATTTGCATTGCAAGGCAGAGGCAGTCTTCTCTGTTTCCTCAGAAGATTGACCAAAAGATGGGAAGAGCAGACACATTTGGCAAGGCACCACTGGGTGCTGCATCTCTAACCTCCACTTTACCTGGCAGGTGACTCAGCCAGCTTAGCCACGATGCCACTCTCTGGGACTTTTCTCCCAACTGCTCCATTTTTTATCAGTGACTATCTAAAGGAAGGTGACATGACATCTGCGTGTGGACATCGCCAGTGAATCAGGCTCTCACGTTGCAGCTATTGCAGTCAAAGCAACCACCATGCTAATGCCAGTCACAGCAGCCTTTTCATCAACTCCAGGCTTGTGATTTGATTCTTTCCAATGCTTCTCTACAAAAAAAGCCTTTTCCTTAGCAAGCAATGACTTGGCTACCAAGGGAGGTCTCTTCTGTTTCCTAGGAAGACACAGGAAAATGTGAGCAGAGGAGACAAAAGCCATACACGAAGGCAACACTGGGAGTTGAACCCAGAATCTCCTATTTAGGAAGCAGGTGTTTTAGCCAGCTAAGCCATGGTGCCTGCCTCAAGGAAGTGTTTGCAACTCTTCCATTTGATGGCCCAGGGCAACACCTGCAAATTCTAAAGTACAGACATTCCACATTTCCCTCAAGACTGCAGACCTTGAGGTGTCTGGCTCTCCGTGCACAGAAAGCCACAGCTGAGATGACAGAGGGCTTCTAACATGTGCTTCTCCCACCAGCCACTGTGATCATATAGCGGTTAGTGATCTGTGTTTCAGTCGCAGCAACCTCGGCTCAGTTCTCAGTCATGGTAACCTTTCCACCAGCTCTAAACTTCTCATTTGCCATTTTCCAAGTGTGGGGAGGTGTCTGCCCCCAACCAAGCAGGAGAAAGATTAAGGCAGGCTTGCAGAGGCTGCGCAGAACCGGCCTATCAGGAAAGGGCTTATTGGGAGAGCAATCAGGAGAAGGCTTGCTGGAGCAGCCATATATAAAGGGCTGCTCAGCACAGCAAGAGTTAGTCACTGCTTGGAGTTTGAGGAGGGAGGTTTGGCTGGGGCTGGGGCTGGGGCTGGGGAAGGGAAGGGGAAGGGTGGGCGAGCACCATGATCAGAGTAGTGCTGGGTGGGTAAGGGGAGCATGAGTGACCTTCTGGCCGAATTCTGCCAGACTGAGGCCCTAATACAAAGGCGGAGGAAGGTGCTGGGGCTGTGGGAAGTGGTCCAGGGAAACAGAATGCAGGGTTGGACGTTCACGACTTTTGCCTCCGTAGTGGCTGACACGGGTGGCTACACCCTGGACTGCAGCCAGCGACTGAGGCAAGTGTCCGGGTAGAGAACAGCTGCCCCCGGGAATGGGGGAGAGAAGCTGAGTGGGCACAGCCAGAGGGCTGTGTCCATAAGAGGACACTGAAGTCCTGAGAGCGACATGGGTCCTAATGTTTAAAACAGATGCAGCCAGATGCCACTAGATGAAGGTGCACCATGTGAACCAGAACTTATTACCAGGATGGCCAGCAAGAGGCACCACAGCAATGAGGCATGCCCCATGGCACCAAGACTTAGCCGCAAGGAGGCTCTCTCTGTCTTGAACAAGCACTTAGAAGGATTCTGCTGACAGGTCTTTTCTTTTTTTGAAATGAGATACAAAAAAGGAGCCAACAGACACACTAGGTTCAGCAAGGAAGAACTGGCAGGCCAAGCCAGGCTCTCCTGGTTAGTAGGAAGGCTCTTCAGCCAGCTCTTCCCAAAGATCACTATCTAGAGACCTTTTAACAGCCACTGCAGATGCTGACCACAAAACAGGCAAAGAGATGCCAAACAGAGCTCTCCACTGCCTGCAGCCATCACGCTACCAGGAGTTCTGTGCACAGAGAGGCCCCTGCTGGGGTGGAAGAGGCCTTGTTAGAGACTCTTCTAGACACCAGCCGTTCTCAAATAGTGTTTAGTGTTCTGTTGTTGTGACTTCAGCATCCACAGATGCCAGTCCAGTTGGGGGACATTTTTCCTGTCTCCACATTTGTCTAGTGCATCCTTTCAACACTTGATCACCAAAAAGACCTGTTTTCTTTTGCAAGGCAATGTACAGCTAGGCAAAGGCAGTCTTCTCCATTTCCTCAAAAGATCACCAAGCTGTGAGGAGAGGACACACATTCAGCCAGGCTGGACCCTGAATCTTCTCTTATTCAGCAGGTGTCCGAGAAAGACAGAAATCTACACCATGTAGAGGTCAAAAATAGGAGTTATTACACACAGTGTGGCGGAGTGTCACCTTGCTTATTAGGCTCAGAGACATTGTTAATTAATAATTACAATAGAATATATAGATTTTTCACAAGCAGGGGAAAGGACGGGGTAGCAGTCCACACCCCGGGATAGGTTTTGCAGCAAGACAAGATAAGCACATTAGCCAATAGTTAACAGATTACATAATGTCTCCACCCATGGTCTCAAGTTAGCAAGTTAACATTTCATTAGTACTTTGATAAAATGTTGTTAGTATAAAATATCTATGTTGAATTCTGATTTGGGGTCCATAGGAATGGAGCAATCCTTTGATTGTCCAAACAGGTACATCCTAGGGTTTTAAAGCAACGAAGAAACAGTGAAAGTATATGGCAATAAAGATTTCTGTGTGTCTAAAGGCAGGCATTGGTCCCTGGGAAGGGACGTGGAAGGATGACATATCTTATACTGACATGTGACAACTTTTCATAAACTCAAGACTGGATCTCTGGAAAGAACGTCTCCCTACAGAAGAAACAAAACACAATAGGAACAGGGATTCTTTGTTCAATCTGCATCTCTGAATAAGACACAATTCTTTAGTTCTTAGCTCCAACACCTGGCAATTTGCTGAACAGGCCTATCTTAGCAAGCAAGGCTTTCGGTTTTACCCAGCTTTCTCTTTAGCTTATCACTATTGCTAGGCCTCTGGTCCTTGACCATACTCTGGACTTTGAGTCTGGAAAGAGCTGGCACAATCCATGCACAGGTTGCTACATAAGAGCAAATAGATTTTTAATCCTTCACATGAAGTAATGGCAAAGCTCTGGTTCAGGCCTGTAGCAGCTATGGAATAAATGCAGGTTCAAATCAAGTCTCTGGAGTCCATCCACAACTGGGATGGGGCATTCAGTCTTTGTACAGAGCTGAAGCTTGTTTGTAGCAAAGTCCCTCAGAGGTATGAGAAGCAGGACTGAAGAACAAGATGGAGTTGAGGCATCAGCCTTTATAGTCTTTGCCACGTGGTCTTTGCTTTCTTTGTCCAAGGACACTCTATCCAGCACGTGGCATAGAAAAAACCTTTGAGTTCTGTCCAAGCAGGTCCTGCATACCTTGATGAGTCACAAGGTGTATCTGCCTTCTCTCAATGGGTCGATTGTATAAACTGATGGTCCTTAGTGGTGCCATCAAGCAGGCTAGGCAGAACTGACACCAACTTGTCTTGAGTGTCCCCAGAAGCAGCGAACGAGTTTGAAATATGGACAGCATAGAACCAATATTTTCAAACGTCAACTACAAAAATGATACACATCAGAGATAGCACCATTATAATCAGTCAATCAGAACCTCTTCACAGATCCCCTTACGTGGCCACTTTTCTATAATATTGGCTGCAAATATTAGAACAGTGGCCGCAATGGTGATCTATACAGTACAGATTAAGTCATTAATGTCACAGGATGGTGACATGGTATCAGTGAGACTGATATTGGAATGCTGCCTCCAGTTCTGGTTGTCCTCGGTTGAAAAAGATGATGTGAATTGGAGCTGGTGGCAGCAAAAAAGCCACCAAATGTTCTGAGGGCTGGAGAAAAATGCCTTCTAGTAAGCTATTGAAAGAGCTCAGTATGTTTAGCTTATGAAAGAAGATTGAAAGGTGACTTCACTGAAGTGTTGAAGGGCTTAATGAGAGAAATAATTGGGTGTAGAGGGCTTTTTAATTGAGCAGAGAAAGGCATAACAAGACCCAACGGCTGGAAGGTAAAAAGAGACAAATCATTATACAACTAAGGCACAAATATTCAACAGCGGAGGATTGATCACACTAGGAAAAGGCTTACCAAGGGAAAGGGTGGATTGCCATCTCCGATGTCATTTAATGAAAGACTGATGATTTCGGAATATGTTTGCTCCAAAGTAGCTCTTTTGTAGACTGACAGGAGGCCTGCGATACGCAGGGGTCAGTATTAGAAGCTCTTTAATGGGTCTCTCATGGCCAAAAAGTCGACTAATTTCTGGAAAAACTGAGTGAGCATTGGCAGCCAGCGTTGCTATTTTCTTGCCTAGCAGGCTTGTTCCTAGACGAACCTCCTTGGTGGGGTGAACCACAGGGAGTGCTAAACCTGCAAAGAGCCTGTCCAGGGGCAGGACATAACACAGCAAGGAGGGGTGTGGCAGTGACATCACAAAGGCCTTTTCAGCACCTCAGATATACGGGACCAAAGGGTGGTGGGGAAGGTGGGACCCACAGAGAGATGCGAAATCAATCCAGGAGAGACAGAGGCGAGGGGCAGGGAAACCTCAGAGGACCCGGTGGCTTTGCTTCAGCAAGTCTTCTTTCCCAGGTCCATTGAGGACTGAACAGAGTATTCGGGTCACGGGATGTGAGTGCAGGAGGAACCTCTTTCGATTTCTCATTCACTTGTAGTGATTGTACTAGAGAAAACAGCCCCCTGTTAGAAGGCAAGAGCTCCTGGAGGTCTGAAACCTGTCAGTCGATCCATCTGGTGAGAGTTGAATTATAGCATTGAAAAACACGAGCTTAGTATAGGAGGCAGAATTTTATTCCACGCCTGGGATTTGTCCTTAGAATCCATCTGGCGACATAGGGTTGTCCATTTTGTTTAACCTTACCTCCATCATCCACTCCCCATTTCTCTTTGTCTCGTGTTTTGTCTTCTCCTGTTCCCTCCCAACACCAGGGT